>NW_014569880.1:37664-59879 GCF_001313835.1 Polistes canadensis
CTTTTGTTTGAAACTTTTTTCGATTAAATGCATAGATTCTAAGATATGGCTTTTTTACCCTTTTTTACCCTTTTTCTCAAAGATCTGATCCAATTGCAAAAAAATTAGCACCATTCGATTCAGCGTCGTCGAATTACCATTATATCAAATTTTAACAAGGCCGCTAAATTTTCCAAGTTCTCCTTTGTTGCCTGGACTATTAGCAAGAAAGATAAACACAAAATTTTATAAAAACGTAAAGTTTACATTTATTTTACTTTTAAATCGCTAATATGTACAGACGTGTCTATATACCGCTTTCGAGATTGTATACAAATATTTAAATAGTATGATATATACGTTGTTGTATAGTATAACGTCATACGTTAAGTATACGTCGCATACACAAGGGGGATAAGTGACCAATGTCCAAGTGACGAAACACAGTAAGTCTTTGCGGTGGTTACTGGTCGTAATAAAAATTTCAATTTTATATGTTAGGTGTTTTACGTTACCGATTAACAATGTAAAAATTGCAAATAAATTGTACAGTGTAACTTTTATTTTCTTATTAAACCTTAAAGCGTTTAATGAACCTTTATTGAACCCTTATTGGTAAATAACTTAGAATATTGTGGTTTTGTCTCAGTTCCACCGTATGCATTTACAGTTTTTTTATTATTGTATTTTGTCCATCATATTACAATTCAACTAAGTTATTTTCGGCGTTTTTTTTATTAATGATAATCAAGATTTACTTCTCGTGTTATTTGCAAATATAAAAAAACAACTCTACATTGTACGAGGGTTACATCAGCATGGATATCGAAAGTAATAATATTAATTGTTTAACGATTTTAAAACAGTGAAACTACAGTAATAGAAAAACTTCCTATAGACTTCCTTGCCATTTAGTCGGCGGAAGAGCTGGTGATTTTCTGCCTCCAGATCAAACTGAAGACGATATCAAAAAATTTATAGAAGATTTGTGTAGGTAAGAAAGTTTTTTGATTTTTATTAAATTAAGTAATTCTGTTTGTAGTTGTATTACTTTGAGGGAATTTTTGTAATTTCCAATTTTTATTGTAATTTTTGTCTTTTTATCAAAAAAATAGAGCCTGCTTTACTTATTGAAAATTAAGAATGCATTTTTAATGTCTTTAAAATAAAGAAACACATTAAACATAATTAAATTACTTATTTTATATGATTATTATTTGATGAATTTTTGAATTTACATTTTTCTTAGATTTCTGTGCCCTAATATTGAAACAACGACGTAGTTCTTGCAATGCATAAGTTTAAGTTTCCCTAGCAAGTAGTTGTGGGTGGAAATAGTGATATTTCCATGGAATGATTAGAAAAAATCATAGCTTCTAGAAATATTTCTTTCCTGCTTCAGAATTTGGAAATTTTGGTATGCATTCATAGGCTAAAAACTTCTCTATGTCTTCTTTTTCAATCATCAACATTAATTATTGTTTATTGACTCTTGTATACACTATTACAGTTTGATCAGAAATACAATTTATTAAGGTCATCTTTCTGAAATCAATAAGAACTTATATTAGGCCAGTTTTTATTTTCTGACTGTTTCTGTGTATAGAAGGTGTAGAGTGTATATTCCATATTTTTCATGAAGAAACAGTTCGACTCTCAAAATTTAAATTGAACAATTCCATATTACAAATAATATCGCTATGGAATCATTTTTGCATCTAGATGAATACGTTTGGAACATAAGATAGCTTTACAAAATCGAAATGAGGTAAAATGTAGACTAAGAGATTAAGTTTCATTTCATCCTCTTCAATAGGTAAATTCTAAGCAAAACAATATGTTACTTATATATTGTTGACGACCGACGCCATGATCGGTACTCCAGTATTTTTTATCGTGAACGAAAATGCCGTCACGTGTTAATCGAGATTGTATATTTGGTGGGAATGAGGATAGGAGAATAATTATAAATAAGGCCAATATTTTTGAGCCCAGTCAATACTAAATAGTACACTTTATTTGGCTCGTCAGGGAAAAGCCTTGCGGCATAAAAACCTTGCTTGAAATGTACACGATGAATCTGTAGAAAATGTTTTACAGCTAGCTTGCCTATCGGCAGCTACCGGGTGATGAGATGCGTATACAAAACGCAGAATAAATCCTAACCAAGTGTAGGACTGCCTATGTCCTTTGTCGCCTGTAGTTTTTCGATGATAGAATGTTGCGCAAGAGAATAGTTTTCTTTGAAGTAGTTCTCGCAGGTCTCGAGATGGAATCGCGCTAAGCGCGAGAACGCGCCAAACTATAGAAAAAGGCGATGTAACGCCCGGATCAATCGTCGAAAAAACAGATAATGCAGATGTCGATAAATATGATTAGCGTAATAAACGTGGTGGGAGAGCGCGAGCTAGAAGAAAGAAGAAGCCTTTACATAGGATCTTGGCGCTCCTTTGGTTTTACTTCTAAAGAAAGATGTTTTTTTGTGGCGCGTGTCTCACGCTTTGGCAAGGCCGTACATGTCCCGACGCTCGCTCTACTCACTCGTTGCGTAGTTTATGCAACATATATGTAAGTGATTTTTTACTGAGCCATGATATTTCCGGTAATGAATTTCATGAATTTTTGTAATTTGTTTAAATTATAACGAAGTTGATAACAATCTTATACTGAAATGCTTATTAAAGGTAAAGCAATGAATACTATAATACAAGTAATTACCGGCCGAAATGTTAAATAGTAATTTTTTGCCGAATATAAACGATGTAATTTATATTTTGACAATTAAAACTATCTAAAATCAAATCTTGCTCTTTATTTATTTCTAGAAATTGAATTTATACAGCAGCATTATTTGTAGATTTTTTTATTCTTTCAAAGAAAAAATGTTTCCTGACTGTAAACAAAAAATAAATATAAAGAAAGAGACAAATGACTAACTCTAAGCACATTTAGTTGGGTGCCGCGACAAGTCAACCGACGACATTTCAACTGCGACTGTTTTACCGTGACTGTTCAACCAAGTGATAATTCAACTGATAACTTTTTAACCGCAACTTTTCCACCGCAATATTTGTCGTTCAGTTACTATATTTAAACCTAAACTTTTTTTTTCCCTTCCCATTTTAAGTTTCCCTTCCACTTCCAACACATCTGTTCCTTTACAAGTTATTTTATGAATTACTTTTACATTTGTTTTTTGTTTTCATGTCAATGTTAGACCATAGTCTTGAGCTAAAAATCCCGCGTCTGCATGATGGACTGCTGTGTGGCGTACCGATCAAATATTGTTTTCTTCATTGTCGATAATGTAAGACATTTGAAAATTCACGTGTTTAATATAAAATATTTTTGTGGGTTAGTTGTTGTTATTCCTTTCTGGTGTTAGCTGCAGTGTATTTATTAAGTACACTTATTTTAATTTATGTTCTGAGTCAGTTATATGTTGTACGTGATGCCATTGAAATTCATAATTTTGAAGAGAAACAAAAAACAATTGTTCCATGAACGTTATTTATATAACAAGAAAACTGTAAGCAAAGACAATATTAAATGGAGGAGTGTTCCAAATCACACGACGTTACTTTGTCCTGCAATAGTACATACTGATACTGAGAATCGTAATGGTAAAATATATTCACATTTATTGTTTTTTATTAATATTAGTTGTATTTATATTTTTATGCGGTTGTAGGCCATGTACTCGATGATGCCTTAAACCACAATCATGCCGCCGATGCATCATCTATAGGTTCTAGATTCGTAATAAATAAACTATAAAGGCGTGATGGTAAATCTGATGACAATCCTGGAGCTATTATTGGGTCAGCACTCGTTACTGTGTCATCGCCTATAATAGCAAGGCTGCCGAAAATTGTTTCTCTCACTCGTGATGCTCAACGAGATCGTAAAGCTAATGTAGAAGCTGTGGAAAACCTCTAATCACGCAAAGATTTTTTTATTCCTCAAGAGTTAACTGTTACTAGTAAAGAGCATTAATTGTTATTGCATAACAGTAGCAGTAACCGAAATCGTTTTTTATTATTCGCAACCAAAGAGAATTTAAATGATTTGGCTGAGTCTCGGAAATAGGCTGGCAATGGAACTTTTTCTTCGGTTCCGTCCACCTTTAAGCAGTTATACACAGTTCATGGCTTTGTATATGGTAAATCTCTTCCTTTAGTAAATGTACTGATGCCCAATAAAAATAAAGACACGTATTCCGAAGTTTTATCTGTGTTAAAGGATCATTTACCAGGTGGTAATGTGAAACGAATGGTGGTTGATTTTAAGTCGGCATTTATTAATGCATTTGGACAGTGATTCCCCGGTGTTTATTTATCTGAATGTTTTTTTTACTTTTTCATACATAATGTATGTTCTGCGTTTGAAGAACTGGTCCGGTGTAAATATTATAAAGAAAATGAAGTGGTTTTGAAGCCTTATCATATTTAAATACTTTTAGCGTACGTGGATTGGTGTATCTTCACGTAATGGTAAGCGACGATTAAAGCCATATTTTTCGTTTAGGCTATGGAATTGTCATGATGTTGTGCTTCAATACCTAATGAGGATTAACAATTTACTCAAAGGTTAGCAAAACTCATTTAACGATAAAGTTCGTGTTAATCATGCATCATTGTCCAAGTATATTAGTGTCATGAAGTGTGAGCAGTCCGTTACTGAATGTTTTTTAGTGCAAATGAATTCTAAATTAATGGTTGTTGTTAAGAAGAAGAGAATTTACGTGGACGTCAAGTTACGGCTTAAAAATATTGTAACTGATTATGATTTAACTAAAAAAATTACAGTTTTTTCATAATGTTGCTGCTGTATTGTCGTTATAATTTTTTTATCTATGAATTTTGTAGGCAATTTTGATAATACCGCAATCAAATTATAGTTTCAGTATTTGTTCAATTTATTGTGTTCTTCTGCCAAAGAAGTAATTATTCTCTATCCTATCCAAATTTTCATAAGGTTATAGGCCTGGTTGAATTGTTATCCGGTTAAAAAGTCGTTGGTCAAACAATCGCGGTAGAACAATCGCGGTTGAAATGTTACAGAACCAATTAGTTGATCGTCTATATTTTCTATATTATTATTTCCATTCCGATCTCGTCAATATATATTTGCTCACATATATAAATATATAAATAAATGAATTATATCGAAGAAATAAAAAAATAGATTTTTTAGAATATATGTCCCAGAAATAATTTTCTTTTATTCCATCTTACTAGTTTTTTAATTGCTTTTTATTTTTTTGCTTTTACAGGTCGTTAACATTCGAGTTTAATAAAAAAACCGAATATATGAATATTGAGGAGAATTAATATATTCTGAGTAAGAAATCTTTAGGAAGCATATCAGAAAAAGGTTATTTAAACTACAAGAAAGCAAATTTAAAAAATAAAAACTTAACTAAAATAGAAAATAATCTGACGAAAATAAATTGGTGCTATTGCAATGGCAATTGCAGTCCTAGTGGCCTAATAAATATAACATCCTGTTCTAGCAGATACCCTGTCTTTGTGAGCCTTTCTTATGTTTATAAAGCTGATCCTACTCTAAATAATGTGGTCAAAGATATGAGGCCTACCGAGGAAAACCATAGTTAACAGACTACTTTAGATCCTGTAAGTTTTCTCATATTATTAAATAGGTATTAAATGTACTTATTTATTAAAAAATATAAAAATATATGTACTAATTTACATATATTTGATTAAACCATAGTGATATAGTAATATTTTTTATTACAATTGTTTATTATCTTAACTAGCTTCTGTAAATATGATAATAGATAACTTAAGGCGTCTGTTGCGTATCCGATGCAACGAGTGAATAGGACGAAGCGCCGGGGCGTGTACGGCCCTGCCGAGGCGTGAGACACGCGCGACAAAGCAGTATCTTTGTTTTTGGTGGTAACCACGGTAGCGCCAAGATGCTTGTAAGGGCTCCTTCTTTCTTCTAGCTCGCGCTCTCCTACCACATTTATTACGCCAATCACATGTACCGATAGCCGCGTTATCCTCGGGCTTTTCGTGATTGGTCCAGCATGGCATCGCTTTTTTGTATAAAGCCCAGCGCGTTCTCGCGCTTAGCATCACTCGTGATTCATCACTCGAGATTCGTCACTCGTGACTCGTCACACGACATTCGTCACTCGTGACTCGTCACACGACATTCATCTAACTTGGAAAGCTGAGACTTGCGAGAACCACTTCAAGGAGAATTATTGTATTGTGCAATACTACATTATTTAAGTTCGGCCAGCGACAAGGGACAAAAGCGGTCCTGCCCGTGCCCAGAATTGTTCTGCTTGTACTGATTCTTCTTCAACGTTTCAACCAGAATTTTTATGCCGAAAGGCTTTTCCCTGACGAGCCAAATAAAGCGTAATTTTTAGTACGGATTGGGCTCAAATATATTTGTTTTATAGGAGTTTTATTTTCCTATCCTCCTTTCTATTAATAAACAATCTCGATATCACCCGTGAGGGCATTTTCGATTTACTGTACAATCCACTGGAGTACCGATTAAGGCATCGGTCGCAACAGAGTCTTAAGTAAGTATTGGACTTTATTGCAAAATATTTTTGGGACAGGAATTATTTTTGAATTTTCTGCTAGAATAGAAATTAACATGCTGCTTTAATCTTTACAAGGATACGTGTACGTATATTGTATAGCTGTAGTAAATTGTAAAATGATATCGTAATATTGTAAAATTTAGATACTTAGTGAAGGTTATTGCTCCAGTTGTAGCAACAACAAAAACACGGGTGTGTGTAGTTACGTACGCGCGTCAGAAGTTATACTTCTTTAGCGTAACAAATAAAATATAACCTCATAGATAACTTCGAAAAAACTCCAATTATTCTGCGTGCTAATATACTGTACATTTGTAAAAAAAAGACGATAGAATTTTAAATATATCATCAATCAATAGATTACCTAAAACTATATATACTATAAATGGAAATTTAATCGTAACGCTCGGAACAAAGTTGTAAAGTTTCTTTTCAATTTTTAATAGAAGTCTAAATAAGTCGAAGGTCGAAATCGTTTTACGAATTGCAAAAAGGAAAAATTAGTTTATACCATCATATCATCTTTTACTGACATTTAATACAAATGTTAATATTTTATTTTTAATGATAAAATTTTACAGGGAACTTGGACATGAAAAGAAGTAGAACTTAGTTTGATTGAGTTGGACGTTTCGTCCCTTTATTGGGACTTCTTCAGCAACTWAATCTTTAAAGTTCAGCGTCTTTTTTCTTTAATTYGACATACATTTTTCTTTTTGTTAATATTCCAAACACAACACATTTAAACTTCGTTAATTCGATCGTTATTATTTAAAGTTAACTATTTAAGTTATTTAAAGGACTCAACAAGTCCTTTGTTGAGGACTTTAAATAATAACGATCGAATTAACGAAGTTTAAATGTGTTGTGTTTGGAATATTAACAAAAAGTATGTCGAATGTATGAAAAATTTATCGAATTAAAGAAAAAAGACGCTGAACTTTAAAGATTAAGTTGCTGAAGAAGTCCCAATAAAGGGACGAAACGTCCAACTCAATCAAACTAAGTTCTACTTCTTTTCATGTCCAAGTTCCCTGTAAAATTTTAWCATTAAAAATTGTAATTTTGGACGAGAGAAATACTAAAAAAAAGTTAATATTATAAACGCGCTAATCATGTTGCGCCATTTATCAGGAAAAATATGCAGAAGTCTCAGTCGTCCTATGCGTAATAGACACAATATATTTTGATTTTATATAAGTATTTCTTCCAATTGTTCTTTGTAAGTATGAACAGATTTTAACCTTTTGAAAATCGGGACAACATTTTGTGTCCTCTGCATGAAAGGCTTTAAATTTTTTACCTCGCTATTAGCTCAACTCCGATATTTTAAACCCTTCTCTACGTAGTAGGCATAGTAAATTTCTATTATATAGTATATTTAAAATAAAATATATTAGTAAACACATTCTAATAAATACTTGATAAAATATTTTTAATTTTCTAACATTATTTTTTTGTCACATATGATTGTTAATTTAATATCGATATTTAAAGTTCTGTCGAATACATTAGCTGCTATAATTATTTAACTGTAATTAAAATGTTTAGATACATGCTATAAATTTTAATTTGGAGATATTTTCTTGTACGAATACAAAGTTTACTCGTCTGACTGTAAAAAATATGTAAGTAATAGGAAAAACTACATCATACTATAAACAAAAAATAAACTTATTCTATCTAAAAAAAAATAAATTAAAAAAGGATCTCTTAATTGTGTTGTTTTTCAGAGATTGTTAGAAAGAAAATATAGAAGAAAAAGTGAATATAATAGGAAGTAAAGGATCCAAAGAATCAGCCAACAAAAGAACAATTTCATCGTATAATGAGCTATTTTCAGTCTGGAAACAATAAAAAGAATGATTAAAAAATATTAAACAGGTAAAAAATAATAATTGTTATAAAATAGAGATAGTCAAAAAGTAACCTTCCATAAAATTTTCTCGATTCTTCAAGCGTCTCTATCAGGTCTTTCAGCAAAAATACTCGCATTTCTTTTACGTGAGTATCAGAAAAACACTCCCAATCAATATCAGAAACATTAAAGAAGAATAATAATAGAAGAATAATAGAAGAATAATAATAAATAGTAATAATATTAAAGAAGAAGTTATGTTTATCGACTACAGATAGCTTATCCCATAATTTCAAAACATTGTCGTTTGTAAATTCCCATTCGTTAAATGAAAAGAAATTTATTACAGGAGCCGTTTATTTTGAAAGTGGCCTAACTCCACTTGTCAATTATTTCCGATTACGTACGGTTATATGTACAACTTTAAATTATCTATCAATAAAGCATTTAAGATTATTTATATTCCGAGTAAATACGATAATTTTGAAAACATAAGTTTTCAGAGTTAGTTGAATAACTGAGCCGTTTATTTTAAAAGTGGTTTAAGTCCATTTACACTTAAATTACTGCTACTTCAGTAGCATATTATAAACGCAATATAACAAAAGCGCTAATAATAATTTATTGTTTGTCCCCCGAGATTATTACAATATTATCAAAAAGTGTCGGAAAGGTAATAACTTTATTGTACATGAAATGAGACAAGCAGATTTTGTACCAACAAATTTATTAGAAGACGCAATTTTTAAAAGGGTAAAGAATTTTAACGGAGAACCAGTAAACTGATTTAAAATGTGTTGGATGCGTTTTGTCAAAAATGAACCATATAAAATTTTCTATAAGACATCAATGAATGAGAACGAAAATTTTAAAGTCCTGAATTTATTACCACGTCGGGGTAGACCAAGAAAGTTCGAAAATATTGTATTGACATCACTGTATAAAAATATCAGACAAATTACAACCGCAAATTTCAAGGACATAATTGACTTATTACGATATATATCACCGGAACATCACGATTTCTTTAAATCCCTTTTACATACACAAAATGTAGATGAGTAGAAAATTGTTTTGTAATTTATGTTTGTAAAAAATATTTTGAATCGCATAATTTATGTTTTTAAAGTGTTATAAAGATATGGAAAATAAAATGAGTATTGTTTTTTTCACGTTGAAACATCTTAAATTATGTTTAATGGACTTCGGTTCTTTCAAATTTTATAACGAATCTGGTTGTTAATTTTGAAAGTGGCCTAACTCCATTCTTGGTAAGAAAACGCATATTATTCACTTAATAATTGCCATTATTTTAATAGGAACTGTAAATTTAACACCTTTAGATACACTTAAGCAGCATAACTCATTGGTATTCTGTACGTATATTTTTAAATTCATTGAAACGCAAAACTTTAAATATCTCGGTATGCTAACGAGTCCAGTATAATTGCTGGTATCCAGTGAAATAAAATTGTCAAAAAAATATGAAAAGAATAGTTACGGTTTAGCCATATAAAGTAATACCACAATACTTTTTTTGGCAGAACTTTAAACCCATTAATTTGTGAATAATTTTTAATATTACTCCAAGTAATTGGATTTTGAGCTGAGGAAACTACATTATAAATTGAAATCTCTTCGTTAACAGGCAAACATTTGTTATTTCTGTTGGAGCAATTAATAGTCTTTGGTATAGCCCTACGATAAAAATTTTTTCTTACTTACTGTAGATGTTATTTTAAAAGTTAAACTAAAAGTAAATTTTCGAGATTTTTCAAAAAAGAAGAAAAAACTAACTGTTTTTCGGCAACGTCCCATGCAGCAGCAATAATGTTGTTGACAACATAGTCAGCAGGAATAATGTCGCAAATGAAGTTTTCATTACAATACATCGTGTGTATAAAATCAGTCATAATACCAACACCAGCATCTGTTATTCTATACAAATTGTTTATCCAACCGGCAATTGGTTCCTTCTCCGTTGCGACAACAACGGATGGCCGAACGATGCAAGTAGGAATTCCATTAGAATATTGCCGTATAGTATCTTCAACGATTGCCTTTGAATATGCGTAAGTGTTTGGCTAATTACCAAGTAGCCTGTAAAACAAAGGAATTTGCTAATCGACTTAGCTTTAAAAAAAAGGCAAGAGTATTCTTGTTTTATCACTTTGGGGTAATTAAATCTAATTGGTCTTCGTTTAAAATCTCAGTCAATGTAATTATGTCTTCTGTCTTTATAGGTGGCTTATAGAATTTTCTTAAATTTTACTAAATAAGCAGTGCGAATATGCCGTTGATACATAGACAAAGGCCTAAAGAAAACAATTATTATAAAATAAGAACAGTTTATTTTTTTAAGTAACTAATTAGATAAACAGTACTTTTAACCTTTTAGATACGGCAGAACTCTGCGTGTGGCTATTTCTCTGGACGGAAGGGTCTGACGCGAACAACGTATAAATGATATAACACTGCAAAGTGTGGCGGGCAATTCCGTTCTGTGCACGAGAACATTCAAATGAAGTATTTGATGATTAAGTCATAATTTTTTWAAAATATATATATTTCACATACTTTAACTATAACATTCCACTTTAATAACTAATAATATAATTGATTATGATAGATTTTGAAACATGGTACAATACATAAACCTACGTCACAATTTTCACATTGATAACGAGATCTTCGCCTTGTATCGTTTTTGGAACACACTATACAATTTCGTAACATTTTTATAGAATTTTTAGATTTACAGTGGGATGGAAAATGTTTCTCAGTTAGTCTAAACGGTTAGTCCACGGTATATCTACTGCAGCTAATGTTACTGTTCATATCCCCGTATTTTCTCGAAATTTCTTTTTGTAGTGTAAGATAAAACGTTCGCATTATTACGTTTTTTGTTTGAAACCGCGCGTCGTTCAAAGAGATGACATACACGAAAGCCACATTAGTAGCGCGTCGTCCTAAAAAATGATATCCGCTAAAGCCACTATAGTAGCGTGTCGTCCTGAGAAATGATATCCGCGAAAGCCACTATAGTGGCGTGTCGTTCTGAGAAATGATATCCGCGAAAGCCACTATAGTGGCGTGTCGTCTTGAAAAATGATATCCGCGAAAGCCACTATAGTGGCGTGTAGTATCTAAAAGGTTAAGCTTGTCATCTCTTGTGCCAGCAAGAGAAGATCTCTTGTTCCTCTAATATTCGTATTAACTATAAAACTAATATTATCCATAAAACGCACAGATGCTGCACTGTGGAAAATCAAATCGGTATCTTTAATACGCTCACGGTCTTTCTTTGACAACCCTAAATTCAATTGACTCGTGTCTCTTTCTATGAGAATAATCATCTTTCCGACATCTTTCTGCTCTCTCTTCAATTTATCAAAAATCTGAAAATGTAAGTATACCCAGTAATAAAGGTGATATATATTATTGACATAATTAGTGAAAATTACGTAACTTTACTTACAACATCATTAAAATACTTTTTGAATCGAGTTTGCGGATCCTGCTGATTTTTTACTCTTATCAGCAAATAAATCGTTGTTATTTCGGGACAACATCTACAAACAGCAATACATTTATAGAAACAATGTTTTTCGGAAATTATATTCTAACATATAAATAATTTTAGTAAATAAGTAATACATAAAAAATAGTATAAGAAGCGACGATATTTATTAATGTTTCAGTAGATTATTGACAAAGGATAGCTAACTCATGATTCGCGCGTCAAAAATTAATCCATAGAGACTTCTGAATTAAATTACGCGTCGATTTTGATAAGCTTTATTTTTCCGAATAAAGAATAAGATTTTTTTCATAGCTCTATACTGAATTACTGATATACAAATAAAACGCTTTAAGCAATGAAAAGCCGAATTTGACCCACGCAACTGAAAAGTTCGCCATCCTTTTTATAGGCATTTAAATTACTATTACATTGTACTTAATCAAATTATATCTTTCAATGAAAATGTATAAGTAATATATTTTAATCCTTAACTCTTTCTTAATATTTGTAATAAAAGCTTATTTTTTTAAAATAATAATAATAAATAATTAAAAAAATCCTTATATATTACAATATCTAAAAATCTGTAATAAATAAAAGTCTTATTTATTACAATATCTAAAAATCTGTAGGGATAGTTGCAATTCTAAAGATAGAGTCGGTAGAAATTCTACTTTTTTTTAACAATTTCATTAAAAATAATTGAGCATTCATTACAAAAACTCAATGCTATTCAGATAGAAAGCTTATATTGCTGTGCGGCAAATTTAACAATTAAGTTATAGACTTTAAACTTAAGGAATATTTTCTTTATTTATTTTAAACAATATTACTTTCTAGGAGCATAAACATTCAAAAATACTTAAAATAAAGACCACTTTATATATATTGTGAATAGCATCAAAATTTATTAAAAACTTATGATTTAAATCTTATAAGGGGAATGTATAAATTTAATCGAAAACGAAATCATATATGAAACATTTTTACCTTAAAAGTTTTTCCATTATAAGCCTTCCTAAAAATCCTAAAGCTCCTGAAAATTTTTTTTCCGGAATATAATGTAGCAATTTCACCTCGTTGATTATAATAATTTGGTTCTTCTTCCATATAAAACAGTTCCTCTTGATACGTTCGGCCGCTTAATGACGCCATTTTTCAGATTCTTTTATGATAACACAAAAAAATTACATACAAGAAACGTAAGCAGTTTTATTATTAAAGAATGCCGTGCGAATTTTAAAGATAAATAAATATGTTTAAGTGATAGAAATAGATGCTTTTGATAATGATTAGAGTAATAAGTTGTTCGTTTTCAAGTAATTGAAAAATTGCGTTTTAATGAATTAAAATAGAATCTCTTATAATGACAAACATATATGAAATTAGTATATTCATTCTTAAAAAATACTCATTTTTTAGAATTTAAAATCTTTTAAAAAATAACGTATAAGAAGGAACATTTATTTAAATATTTCTAATGACTGAAGCCACTTTCAAAATCAATGCCTTATATTATATATTATCTCATTCAATAAAAGATTATAATAATTTTTTTGCAAGTTTTTTAATGTTATTTACAAAAAAAAATCACACTTGTGAATTCAATTAGACTACCTTTTCAACTTATCTACACTAATTACACTTATTTACGAAATTTTGTGTCTTGTGACTTTTACTGTATTGAAAGGTATAAAATGATAAAAAGTACATATCTTACCTATTTATCTCAACAACTTTTACCACAAAGAATAAAATAGAATGTAATTAGTTTTCCGTTTTTACGCTGTTAAAAAAAACCTTCTTATAACTTGGAATGTTATGAAGAACTAAGTATGCTGTTTTCTGTGATTTAAAAGGATTATAACAAACTAAGTATCGAAAACGCATTCTCATTAGAAAAACTGTTGATTTTATTCTAAAATACTTGGTTTAACTACTGTTATATATCGGCAACTCAAAATCGATTAGCTTGTCACCGGATATAGTGAGACAGGAATTATTTCTTTTCTAGACAAAAAAGTTAATATTTCACCTAGCGGGGGCGGAGTTTAGTAACTGCCAGAGCTTTGAGTTTAGACAATATAAGATTTATTAATTAAGAGATAAAATAAATGTTAGGCGCCAGTAAGGGGTTTTCCCTAACAAGTATATTATTCATATTATATAATCTGTGCAGTCCCGACTAGCAGAAGGAGAATGAAACAAACTCAAGCGGCGTTTGTCATTGGTGGGTGAACCAAATTATTGCGAAATTTCAATGGGAAAGGATGAACATTAGACTGAAAGAAGTAACTTACGTAACTGGTGCAGAAAACACAGATCACTTATTTTACAATTAACTGGTTTTATATAACAAAATAAAATTCACTTATACTCTTGGTTCAGCGCAAAGTCAGTCAAATGTAATTGCAGAGTAAATAATATATACATATAATTATATACATATAATTAATAATAATAATAAAGATAATACCGCAATTAAAGTTATACACTATAATATAATATAATACAAGAAACAAATGAAAAGCCCAATCAAGAATATTATATCAAATCGGATGTAGAGTTTAATGTTAGAGAATCTAATATTAAACACTGACGATATCGCTTCTAACAATGAAAAAAAATGTACAAGAGTGAACAAGTTACAGTTCGTAAAGAATTTCGACTAGTCCGAGCTATTAGACGGCTGGCAGAAGAGTGCCAACGACCTTTCCTTCCTGACGCAGAGGTTTTTCACTTTGACAAAAACGTTAGACGTTGCAATCGCAATCGACGAATCGCTCGCTATTATATGTTAATTTCAATAACATTAGCCTTCCTAACCGTCGATTTTGAAATTCGTAATTATTTAGGGGCATGGGACGTCGAGGAGCGTCTTCTGGCAGACATTTCTGTCACGATATATGTATGCAATCCCACACGTATACGATGTACAGAGTTCGTATTATTAATTTGCATACAATAAAATAGAAAACTACATTGTAATCGTAAAAAGAAATTTGCCTTTACAATATAACTATATAATACATAAAATAATTATAATAACCACCTAACAACGCATCGTGGTGCGTCCTTTCTCGCACCAAATTTTCCTTGCATTCTGCTGCGTTAACATTACCACAGGTCAAAGGGGAAAAATGGGTTCCGACTATACCCATGACATAGCATAGAAAACGGAATGAAAAGAATACGGAGGAAAAAAAGGAAAAACGATACGTTTCGTATCGATTTCAAATATTTACAATTTTTCGGCTGCTTGGATGGCTTTTCAATTTCATACTTAAGCAAATATGTAAAGGAACTGATATCAGATCCATAAGCGTAAACACATAGAGATTCGTGGAGCCAAGGTCAAGAAGAAATAAAATTACTATGTGTATTTGTACACGCGATCTCTACCACTATTTCTTTTGTATCCCCCTGTGTCAGTACGGATTCGCTTACTGATTAATTGGTTTAGCGGATGGTGTTCGTAAATGTTGATTGCTGTCCGACAAAGATTACGAGTAGATGTGTGGGGGCACTCCATACCGACCCGAACAAAAACGAATAGAAATAGAAAGCAGAGTTTACCCTCGAAAGATCGTGTCAATCACAATGCTTATGAGTTTTAAAATCACGAATATTCTAAATAGTCCGGCAAGTTTTTACCCTTTTTTAATAAAACCGTACAAAATTTTTTCGGTAGTACTTTTTGCAATTTTTTGACTTTTGATTCAAACGGGAGATGTGAAAAACTTACAATAATAATAATTATTATATCATAAATTTGAATTTTTGTACCGTTTTAGTCTATCTACATGTACTTGCAGCGTTTTGCCGTTACCCATATCTATTATTGCATTATTATGATCGGTTTTTTTTGTTTTACGCGAGTCAATTTTTTATGTGACAATTTTTACAGCTATAAATAAAATTTCTTATATCTTCTTTTATGTTATTCCAAAAGTAATGATTTATGATTCTACTATAAGTTTTTTTGACACTCCCTTGTCTCCTCCCACAGTAGATGGGTAATATTTTTAATTGCAGTATGTATTTTTATTTATTAGTTTTTTAAAGTTAAGTTTAAGTATTATTTTTTATTAGTTTCATTTCGTTTAATTTTTTCTCTATAGTGATCACCAGTTTAGGTTAAAAATGAATAGATTAGATAACATGCTTTGCAGTTTTTTATACCTATACTATACGATGACAATGTTTTGATTGAAATCTTAGAATACCGATAAATTACAATCGTTTTCTTTATCCTGATATTATAACAAATAATAGTAAGTGGAATAGTAATATTCTGGTCAGTTAATATATCTTACTAAGTTAATTATATGTTTTATATTATTTTTTAATTCAATTTAAAGTGGTTTTAATATTTTTTATATTTGATACATAAACTACTTTCCTAAATAGTTTTACTTAAGAATGCAGCTTTACATTTTTTAATCCAATCAAAAATCGTAACATACAAAAAAATACAAAGAAACGATCCTGACAGTAGTTGAATATGATGTGTAACATCTGACATAGTATCGTAGTAAACACGCAATGAAACCTTAAATCCTAAAAATAATGACTGGTATGATTGAAAAACATTTGTTTATCGAATTTTTATATCGGTAATGAAAATTTTATTTAATTAACACAAGAAGTAGTGCAATTTTTTATTGAAAATAATTATTCTTGTTCAGTTTGGGGAAAAAGCGGAGGCAGTAGACTTATGATAACTAAAATAAAACATATATACTTGTGATTTCAAAGTTTTTAATGATTGTTGGAAAACTACGTCAATAACAGTACTACTTTTAGTTGTCAAAACATTTTGATTTGTACTCATTTCGAGTTTGAGTTAATCGTTCAAAGAAGATATAAGCAGCTGTTCCTCTTCTAGGAGAGTTTTGACCATATTATTTACAGATACTGCTATCGAAAATCCCTGCTGCGTTGAGTTGAATTAAGCGCAATTTTTTTCGGCTGTTGTCTTCCAGTTTATAATTTTTCCTCGCATTTCTTTTGCCAATAATTTCGCATTTATTCTGGTCTAGATTTACCCATCTCTGCAAATCACAAAATCATGAAAATTTAATTAGCTTGGTTAATGTTTAAAAATTAGAAATATTAGAGAAATCAAAATTACCTCAGTAATTAATCATTTAGTTTTTTTTAATCAAGAAACCTTATTTAATCACAATTAAAAATTTTATATTGAAAGCAACAGGAATTAATCTCAAAGTGTGAAAAAGATACGTACTAAAATATTTATTCGAATAATTCCATATTACTTATTTGCATTTGTTTAAGAATGATGAAATTTGTCAGACGCTTAACAGTATAAATATAATCAGTTATATTGTTTAAACATATAAATATAACCCTAAATTTTATACACAACACTGTATATCTGTAGATAGGGGTACGGCTGATGCGTTCTTCTTCTCTATTTCTATTTCTCTTTCTCGTCACACACAAGCATACACTATGTTGGCTGACAGTACGACGTGGTATCAACCTCACGCAAAATGGGTTAGCACTACTTCACAGTAATCCTTTCGCTACCGCGCGTGCTCATTGGTCAAATCAAATAGCGCGCGCTTTCTCGGTTTCCTGTTACACATTTTCGTCCCTTTTCAGGTAATCACTCTTAGGTACCGACCAGAAAGCTGTTACTCATCAAAAAAAGATTTTGATCCAGCAACGGATCTATGCAATTAAATTTTATTTTCTAATGGTTATCGCTAGATAACTAATGTTTCCTTTGTAAAGTTTCTATTTCAATTATTATGCTAATATAATGCAGTTCCAGCTAAAAGCAAGATATGAATCCTTTAAAAAGTAAAAATAATATTCTCGCTTCGGAAAGAAACAGTTTCATAATGCTTTTGAAAAATATTTATTCAAAAAATTTGACAATTTTTTCTCTCCGCATTAGTGATCAATTATTTTACTGATAGAAAGAGTGCATTATTTTTAACTACGACAAAAAGAATTCGATGACACTGTAAAATAATAAATGATTTTGGAAGACACCGTCTTCTTTTTTTCACGCTAGAAGTATGTGCATTATTATTCTATGGAAAGAATTAAAGAAACAATTCATTTTTGTTATTTATAAATTATTTTCTACAATAATTTTTATTAAACTATAATCTCTTGTTGTTTTTTGATCAGTATCAGTATACATTAGAATTTTTGTTTGAGTTTTCGAGATTTCTAAACCTAATGCAGAGAAATTTAATTCCTATTACTATCGTTACAAATATGTATCTAAAAGAAAGTATTTATCCAAACAGCCGCGGAATATTGTAAGGCGTATGGGCTGAGAACAAAATTATTTTTTTACGCAAAGGAGAAGTATAACTTCTTACGTGCGTACATAAGTAAGCACACCAGTTTTTTTTTAGATAACGGTCTTGTAAAAAGGATTTACAGATTGATTTAAATTTACATTAAACTCTTTACTACGCGATGGGACGCAACATTACCGAAACAGCACTCGTAATTAGACATTTTATACATTGTTTTGATTTTTGTATTAATTATAATCTGCTAGGAAATGTATAAAGTTTAGTAACTTTTTCTTATTATAAATGTTGCTCTTTTTATAGTTGTTGTATTGCCTATATTAATTAATTGGTCAATTTATATTTCATTAATTATGTATTTTTTACGTATGAAATCTTTATATATATATATAAATATTAGATTTTACTTATTATAACCAAATAATAATTAAACTGAGGATTTGTTAGACACACTGATTCACATTTCTAGATACTTGAAATAATTTTTAACAAAATAATATCTATTCGTGTAAATACGGAATAATGCGCACGTAGTATTTAGTATATCTATGATTGCGTTTATCAATAACAATAGCATCGTAAGTCAATAATTATTTCAAGTTAATTTGCTAATAAACAATAATTTAAAATGTATTTTTTAAAAATTAGTTATTTATAGTTTTATACTGATAGAAAAATATCTGATAATAATTTTTACTCACAATGAGTAGGACATATTGGATGTGGAATTATTCTCGAACAACTATGTTTTTTTAATTCGTGGATAATACATTATAGTAAGATTGTTTATATTTTTTATCTAACATAGGCTTGCTATTACCTTTTTAAAGTTTTTTAAGGAGGCTTAACGAAAATTGGTCGACTTTTGGTAAGTACATTTGAATTACAGAATATGAAATCATAAAAACTGTAATATTTATCGCATTGACGTTGACTTTGAATTTAAAAAAAAGGAAATCTTAGAAGGTGCAACTTTATTGTTTAATTAGAGAACGTTGGTATGAAATCAATATACAAAATTTATAATGTACAATATACAAAATATTTTATCTACATTTATTTAGGAAATATTTAACCAGTTTTAATTTTTATAACGATTTTTTAAAATTGTCCTAATGTTTCTACTATGGAACAATGTATTATTCTACTCGTGCTTTGCCCTCAAAATTATTATCTGAAATGTTTAAACTACCTATAGTTACACGACAGTATTGCCACTTATTCACTAGATTCTAGAGTAAAAAATTAAAAGAATTTACGCTGACTAGACTCCGCTCCGACGTACACTTTTCCTCCTCTGACCTACTCATTTTCGTTTTGGTGTTTTAATACTTAACAGCGTTAGTGCCTAATCACAATTAAAAATGCCAAGAAAATATCATTAGAGATGAAGAGACTCCTCGGGACACCAGGACAAATATTATCGAGATTATTTATTCAAAATGCTCCGCAAATTAGAAAAAATACAGGAAAGGAAGAAAAAGAGCGACAGACGTCGGAAGCGAAACGGTTTATGGTCCAAGGATATAAGCAAAAGTACGTAATATACTTACGACTTATACGTATATTTAATCTATGCACAGAACAGTCTCTGAGATTTTATCAAGCGTTTATTAAGTGGAAACGCAGAATTGTGAATTCCTTGTTTACGGAAAAAAAATGGATGCGCAGAGCAGTTTGTGGAACTGTCTCACTATATTTTAGTACTTGATACTGATGATGAAATTTTAGAAATGTTATGCGTGAATTCATTAGATAAGACAAAATTTGGTCAAAATATTCATGAAAAAGTAGCAAGTAGGCTTGAACATATCGTCATTTCTGGTTTGTCAAAGAAAAATCACTTAGAGCTAGCGGAAAAATACCAAATACAGAAATATTATATTTGACTTGAAACTGCACAGCTAAACGCCCAAATTAAAGCAGCAATTTCAAAATCGGTTTAAAAGGTAGGGGGTAGTGTGTATAATTTTTTGTTTTTATTTTTTAGGTTAAAGTACCATATCTCAAAAATATTCTGTGAAAATTTTAGGTTGATTCGAGACAAATTGTCAGAGATACAGCATTTTTAGTATGCTTTATATTACAAACAAAGGAATAATCAAACTGAAATCAAACTGACATGAAAACTACGCTTCAAAACAAAAAAGGTCGGGTTAGCCGTAAACAAGAGCAACTTAATTATAACGGATTTTTAAAATTCTCAATGTCAAACTGTAAATCGATTTTCTCACAACTTGATTTTTAAAAGTCGGAGAACACTGTCACTCAAAATCTACTAAACCGATTGATTTGATTTTTTTTACACTTTTGCTGCACATATTCAGTTATGTATATTATTCCTAGCCGGCAATGTAGAAAATGTATTGACATTTCTCACATTGACTAGGCATTCTGTAGAACGACAAATAAGAGACCGGCAAAGTAAGAAATACATCTCCGATTGGTTTTAAATGATTTTTTAAAGAATGCAGATATGTAAAAACTTGCTGTAGACCTGTCTATCTTCCGCTATGATAAGGAACATAAGATACAGATTTTTCATAGTAGCCTCTATAATTATCGGTCTAACATAAATGTAATAATCTTTTATTACGATAAGTAACAATAACCCCTACATAATAACAAATCAGCATTAAGTAAGTTTTAACTTATAAAAGTGCGCATAGTATTGCGGTGTGCATAGTCCCAAAAACTCGTGCAGAAAATACAACACACAAATATTCGCAGAGAATAAATAGTGTTAAATTTAAAAAAAAAATGAGTTTATTACTACATAGTCGCTATTCTGTGTATAGCTTTGTGTGTATAGCTTTGTGTGTTTATGTGTGTGTGTATGTGTGTTGCTAGACAGATTTATGTGTGCCTGATGCCTGAAAATGTATTCTCCTATACATTGCTCTAACATTGCAAATCATATTCTTTAGAATACCTAAGTACTCTGTAGAATGCCTACAAAAAATCTGTAAAATCTCTTCTGTTTCCTACATTGCCTCAAAACGCCTAGTATTTCCCATTTTGCCTACAACATACATATAAAGAAGTACAGATACTACTTTATAAACTCGTCTGAATTTTTCCGCGTGACTTGTCGGTGATTGAGATCGCATAGAAACGATAAACGGGAATAAGGTCGTAACTAAGAAGAGAGACACGTATATAAAAACAAGTGTCAAAATCGAGAAAAAAAAATATTGATTTTAATTGTTATAGTTATTTAATTAATTATTAGTATTAAAAGAAAGAAAGGGAAGAATAGGCTTAAGTGTCGTTTCTCTATTTATAAGTAAGAGAAATATAAATAATGTAAATAATATCAAAAAACTTTAATTATTATATAATAAATAAAAACTCTCTTTATACTGGGACCTAATGAGGTTTATTCAACCATAAGGAATAGAAAGACATTATATATGTTACCAGCATAGTCGGAAATCTGGCAATGCTAGCAATACCCCGGTATTGTCCGCAATGCAAAGCGTTTTTTTACAAAGTCAGAAATGTATTCATATGAATATCGGTCTAAACAAAATATAAACTGTTCCAATACACCGCCAAAATAACACACCTGCATTGACAAAATTTTAGTTTATAAAAGTATGTGTAGTATAGCGACACGCACAGTCTCAACAACCTGAACCATACTCGCTTTTGTGTGTGTGTGTGGGTCAATTGTAGGAAAGAGGGGGGTTTGCGTATGCTGTGTGTGCCTGTTGCCAGATCTTTTATATAATAACGGATCTATATTGTTGTTGCGACCGATGCCTTAATCGGTACTCCAGTGGATTGTAGTGAATCGAAAAATGCCCTTACGGGTGATATCGAGATTCTTTATTAATGGGAGAAGAAGGATAGGAAAATAAAACACAATAACAAATATATTTGAGCCCAGTCAGTACTAAAAAGTACGCTTTATTTGACTCGTCAGGGAAAAGCCTTTCGGCATAAAAACCCTGGTTGAAAC
>NW_014569880.1:62469-100396 GCF_001313835.1 Polistes canadensis
GTCTCATGAAATTTGTGATCTGCCAAATGGATCCCTGCCGGCATAACTAACTCTTCTCGCGAAATTCGTTGCGAGGGTAACCGATTCGTTACAGCTGGTGATAATAAAATTTTCAATTCTACCGCAATTTTCTGCTATAATAACGGATAAAGAGATAACGAAGTTTAGATATATAGTGTTTTGATTATTACAAAAATGTATATCTGTTTAAATAAAAAAGATGCTGAACTTTAGAGATTAAGTTGCTGAAGAAGTCCCAATAAAGGGACGAAAGGTCCAATTAATCAATACGAAGTTCTAGTTCTTTTGAATGTCCAAATTCCCTACGATACCTATTTATTAATAATTTTATTTTTGGACGAGAGAAACAACTAATTGAATTTTTCTCAATATTGCTTAAGTAGCACTTTGTGTTCTATATAATGTTTTCGACTTTGTAAAAAGACGCTTTTCATTGCGAACAATGACGGTAACATATATATGTATAATATTTCTTTATTAAGCAAATCTATTTAATGCCTGAAAACATACATCAATACCTAAAATTTTATATGATAATGTTATTTCCACATTTTTATGTTTAGATAGAAAACTGAAATAACAAATGAATTACAATATGTGAATACATATTTTCTTGGAAATGAATCTAAAACTTATGAATTTTTACAGTGTGTCCAAATAGTAAGGCATAAATTTTGTAAATATAGAATAAAGTCTTATATACTTACTTCACTGATTTAAACATTTAACACTCGTTGCAGTAGCGCATAGTTTTTTTAAAAGCAACAAACCTAATACGAATGTTCAGAGGTCACTTTTCCACAATGTTTATCTGCAGACTTTTATTATGCTTTAATGGTGCTTCTATTGCTACATATGTTAAGTTTACATAATTTCTAAATTTCAATTTCTAAGGTATGTCATATCTCTACTTCGAAAGTCCTGTATTTTTTAAGTTATACTTCTATTAGCGTTTTTAGGGAAAAGTGATGAGAGTGAATTTTACGATACAACCCCAAAATCGAAAACACGAAGTCGTCAATATTTACGATGCGCGGGCAAAACGATTTCAAATTTACGACATGAAGTATCCTCTTCTTTCTCTCATTTTTTTTAAGCGGTCACCCATTCAAGTTCTAATCGTACTCAAGCGCTGCTCGACCTAAATGATCGAGCAGGAACTAGTTCTGCCACCGCGCTATGCCCGTTGACGCATGTAGTAACTTTAAATAACTCCCTTATATTTAGTGTGGACTTGAATCTACATTTTGATATTTTTGACCATGATCAGTATACACCTAAATTTCTGTTCATGCTTTGGAGATTCTGAAAACTAATGCAGAAAAATGTAAAGAATATCGTCTTTGTAGGAAAGAACATAAGGAAAATAAAGAAAACAAAACGCAATCTAATGCAGAACGTTGTAGGGCGTATATGTTGCGAAGAAAAATGATTGCACWAGGATATGAATTGTCTGCGAATGAAATTATATGTATACCGTCAACTTCTAATTTAATTTGCGAACCATCGGCTCAGCCTGTGATTACCGGTACAAATTTAAATAATTTAAATGTCCCAGTAAAAAATAATATTGTTGCTAATTATTTATCGTATTTGTTTAGTATTTATTTTTTGAAGTTATTTGAAAATATGTACATTTATTTTACATTTATTCAATATTAAATAACGAGCGTGGCCTGACGAGGATTTTCTTTAGAATTCTTTTGGCACTCCACGTGGTAACGATTTATATGCCAGTTGTAAAGATTATACATTATTAGCGTATATCCGAAATACGCGGCTCAATCATTTTGAGAATATCGAAGTGAGAATATTTTTTTATTGTAAGAATTTTGAGAATATCGAAATGTGTTTATGGCGCCTCCTTACTCTGTAAACCATTGCTAAGCACGCAATTCTGGTTCCGTTAACAAAGAAACTTGTCCTCTTTTCTCAAATGGGACGTCTACGACGACTCGTTTTAGACAATTAGCGAGGAATTTACAAGGAAACCGACGAACAAAACGATAACAGCTAGAAGCAAAATAAGCAAAGTAAAAATTTCCCTTATACTTCCATAAACGAGGTGAGCCTTATTGTTCAATCCGTATACAAGCGAAGCAGACGACAGGTGAGACACGTGTTCATTCCTTTGTTAGACCCAATTTTTTAATATTTTTAATTTATCAACCCGGATTTCTATGCCACAAGGCTTTTCCCTGACAAGCCAATAAAGAATTATACTTTGTATTGATTTAACAAATTGTTTTTCTTTTTTCTTAGTTTTTATTTTATTTTATTAATTTTTATAATTGTATTTTATTTAAATTGTATTTAATATCTTTATTTTATTCAAGTTATTATTAAAGTTATATTTTATTTTATTTACAAATGTAAAATATATATTGTTGTTCAGAAAAATTGTAGTTATTTTATATTGAATACAATGAAGATGGAGAAGTAAATGTTTTGTGGCTTAGGTTTCCAAATTCACTAAAGATTGGCAATAAAATCCTAAAGAATGTTGCTGAATACGTAACGATTCAGATCTATAAATCAACTGTGTTGATCGGACGTAGATCTTCAACTATTCCCCTTTACAACAAAAAACAATACAACAATTAATATTATTTTAAGTTTTTTTAGAGGTAATATTCGTTTTGGTACGCTAAAGAAGTATAACTTCTTACGTGCGTACATAAGTACACACATTAGTTTTTTTTTTTTTACAAAGGTACTCAGTTTGAGTTCTATATACAGAAAGTACAATAGGTTCAGACAGTATTTATATAGTTTGATAATCACGATTTTAAAAAAAAAAAATATTTAAGCTCTACTTTACTTTATACCTTTGTACCTCGTTTAGTTTTAATACTAGTTTTATTATTTTGTATTGTGTTATAAATTGTTTATATATCAAACGGACCTTACTCTGGGATAACAACGGATTTTATCGAGCTTTGGTATATTAGTAGCATACTTTTAGGGTGTTATCGTGATAAAATATTTTCGGTCTAATGCCCTGTTAATTTTGAGAAAAAAGCTTCTAAAGTTTTGATTTTTGTTGTATACATGTCTATATTATCTTAAATTTGACTGCCTATCAAGTGGCGCTATAGCGATAGTGTTAGCGTGTCAGTTCTAGTGCTGCTAGTTTTAGTGTTCCATCCTTCATACAGGAAGTTTTTTTTAATAATTTTTTATCTGTATCTGTTTTCAAATTTTTGTTTTATTTTTCTTAATGTTTAAATATATACAAGAAAGAGAAAACTATTATTACAATACAATTAAAAAAAAACAAATTTTTCAACATCTTGCGCAAATTAAATCGTATATATGCTAATCATTAATAATTTTAAGCTTAATTTTTTTATATCGCTGATTTTTAACATTTATTGTACATTTATTAATGTTTATTAAACGTAGGTTATAGAGTGATAGTTATCGTAAAAAAATTAAAAGCAAAAAATTTTTGGACATCTTGTGCAAATAATAAAGGGAAATTTATTCCTTGAATTACAGTAAACATTTTCTTTTTCAACAGGAATATAAAAAAAGAATTATCTTCAATATACTAACAAATAAAAATCGAATATATTCTCATTATTTATCATTTCATGTATAATTTTTTTATATCTTTAAGTTTTAACACTTTTTGTTTATTTATTATTATTTATTAAACGCAGGTTCCTAAGAAAAAAAATATATTGCTTTCTAGACGTAATAAAGATCTGTATGATGTAAACTTTTATAAACCGATATCGCTGTTACCATTACTATCTAAACTGCTGGAAAAAAATATTGTACAAAAGAGTAAAACAAATAATTTCTGTCAAAAGCCTGATCATCAAATGGGATTCCAAAACAAACACTCTACCGTTTAACAAGTACACATACTAACTAATACAATAATCAAAGCTTTCGAAATTTACATTTCAGTATTACAAWCTCCTAAAATCTTACCTTTCTAACAGATCATTCTACGTTACAATAAAAGACACTCATTCGAACAGTAAACTAATCAAAGAATGGGTTTTGCACAGAAGAATCTTCGGAGCAATTCTCTACAAACTTTATACAACAGACGTATCAATAAACGTAATCTGCACAGTCCTAACTTTTACAGATTACACGGCAATGCTTACCGTAAACATGGACCCGCAACAAGCAATTCAATCAGTACACAAACAAATCAACTCTCTTGACGAATAGTTACGTAATAAGAAGGTCAAGATAAAAACTACCGAGTATTAACATATCACGTTTACACAGACGAAAAACCAAATATTGAAACTACAACTACGTAATAGAGAAATTCCGCAAGTAACGATGATGAGATATTTAAGATTACATCTAGATTCCTAACTAGTAGAGAAAAAACATATAAATTCTAAAGTAGAACAAATTCGTCTAAACAGGAGACAAATGACTTAGCTTTCTGTTAAAAATTATAAACTTAGCATATAAAACCAACTAATAATCTACAAAACAATAATAATACCAATCTGGACATATGGATTACCGTTTTGGGATATAGCAGCGAAAAGTCACATTTCCAAGCTTGAGACTCAACAATCTATAACCCTACGTACAATTGTGAGTGCTTCATGGTACTTTCGTAACGAAGAAATAAGGAAGGACTTACAAATTTCAACGATAGAAGAAGAAGTAATCAAAACAACCTGAAGATACAAAAGAAGAATTGATAAACAGATAAACCCGCTAGCAAACGAAAACTATAACCAATATATCTTTAGAAGGCTTAAAGAATCCACCCAGGAGACCTAGTAAAAAATTAATTTTAAATGAAATTAATGACAATAGCGACGCTATCTCATTGGAAAAGTCGTCCACGTGCTATTTATTTTCATTATTTAAAAATTTACCAAATGACTACGAAAAAATTGTAAAGATGTATGGAGTTAATAAAAAAATAAAAATAAAAATAAGAAACTGGGAAACCTGGATCTTAAGTTTCGTTTACTTTTAATTTACTTTGCCATTACATTTTAATCCTGATCAATGGTGTGATTACTCGAGTTTTATTTTTGTATTGAAATCTACTTCTATTACCGAGCTGCTTTCATCTATTCTCGTTTCATTTTTATTTTTTTCTTAAACAAACATGAATCCTCTGGATGATATCTAGTACTTTTGTTATTTACAACAGGGCTTCTTAAATTTTTGTCATTCACGACCCCATTTATGATTGCGAGTTTCTTGACGACCCCATACAAATATTACTGCTGTCGGTGGAGATAGCTCAAAACCTTCAACAAATGCACGTGTCTAGACGTTGCAAGTCCACTGTATTCCGCCAACTCTAGTGATGTTATAAAATGGTATATATAAATATTTGACATTAAAATCTCTCGCGACCTCAGAATTTTGCTACGCGACCCCGTTTGGGGTCGCGACCCATAGTTTAAGAAGCCCTGATTTACAATATAATATATAAAATATATAAATGCATTTATTTAATATAATTAAATAGTATGAATGATATTACCTGCAATCAAAGAAACGACAATTAAAATCTACTTTCCGTCTTTGTTTACATCTCTTTGTTACTAAATTGTTTATATTCTTTTCCTTTATATCTTTCCTTAATCTTTATTGTTCTTGAACGTGTCCCTTTTCCGTAATAGGTTTATACTCTCTTTCTCTCTCTCTCTTCCCGTATTCCTTTCTCCCACGCCGGTGCATGATGAGCGTTGCTCATTGGAAATAAAGAAATTATAACTTCTTTGCATATATACGGACCGTTTATTTTTAAAGTGGTGTAAGTCAATTTAAAAAAAATGAGATATCACGTAATTTATACTTAATTTAGTGTAAACTTTCTATTTATAACTAGCTAGTATTTAATATCTTTAAAAATGTCAATGCTTTATCCAATTTACAATTGGCCGGTAAAAGAAATTACGTAATCATTAATTATGAAAGTAGTGTAAGTCCAGTTTCCATAGAAAAAAAAAGAAAAAAATAATATAAAAAAGAATTTCCTGTATACACCACAGGAATATTATGATATTATAAAACAGTGTAAACAACATAATAAGTTAATTTTACATGAAATGAAACAAGAGAATTTCGTTTCAACGAAGAACTTACAGAACGCAATCCAAAAACAGATAACAAGAAACAATAATTAAAAGAAAAGGTAAATTGGTTGCAAATATGTTGGATGCGGTTTTGAAAAAATGCACCATATACTATTTTATGTAAAATGATGATGAAAGACACAGCATTTAAGACTTAAAAGTTATCGCCCACATGTCTGGAGAGACCAGTCAAAATTTGAAAAAATCGCCTGGTGCATTTTAATCACGATGCTATCCCTATTACTTACGAAAAATATAAGAATATCAAGCAGTTATTACACTATATACCTCCTGTGCATCATAAATATTTAAAAACACTGCCACATGAAGAACATAAATAAATAGTACGAATAATGTTAAATTTATTAATATAATTAACGTTTAAAATAAAAAATACTACTTCTACTTTATTTATTGATACTATTTGTAAACAAAATTGGATTATTATGAAATAAATTTTAAGTGATATTTGATTCTTCAAAACTGAAATTAAACGATTTTAACAATTGACTAATTTTGAAAGTGGTGTAAATCCATTTGCAGCCTGTAAATATACATTATTTTAGTTAAATTAGCCAAAAATTTAGGTAAATATCAAATTACTTATCGATTAATTAATAGAAACATTGTCAAACTTGATATAATTAATAAATATTTTTAAAATACCTAATATGTGTGTGTGTGTGTGCAAACCTTTAATTTTCTCAAATCAACAGAAAACGCCACTTCCAAAATAAACGGTACATATAATAAATACACTAGCATAATATTAAAAACAGAAAAAATATATAAATCTATTTAATACAAAAATACATGTATATAATACAATATATTAATGAGACTTGCTGTGGTTAAAATAAATCTCAGTTATCTGTTTCACAAAAAATTGTTTAAATGAAATTAAGTATAATGTATCTATTTATTTTATATATTTGCAGAGAAATTTTTGTTATTTTAAAATTTTTATCGGCTTTAGTTGTAAAATAATATTCGTATTACTAAGTTTTTTGCAAACAATCAAATGAGCATAAGAATGTAGAGTACTTTCGCCTATCTGGTATGCACGTTAACATTTCCTTGACTTTGAAAGGTTACGACAGCGGCGAATAAGCATGGAACGTCAAAGTTTGATCACTTTTAGAAATAGGGGAGGGAAACCTCCCTTCCACTACTTCCAGCCAGAACGAATCTTACGTAAGACTCTTACAGGTGACGAACAATGAAGCCACACGTTAATATCTGTATTATAATAAAATAATGCAAACTATTTTTTATTGCAGAATGCACTTGCATCTATATGCCATATTCGATGGGTATTGAACATATTTTCTAGACATAAATTCGGAAACGAGCTATGACGCTATTAACACTGGATTATTATTGCTCAGATCCTTGGTACATTTCACTATTTTATGAAGTAAACTCTTTTAAAGAATATATTAAAATATCCAATAAGTGCTTCCGAAAATAAAAAAACATTCGTTTTCTACAGTCGCTTAAGTTTCAAATTTTAAATTTGGTAAAATAATCATTTTTTCTCAACAAAAACAAATAAACATAAAAAAAACAAATTGAACATCTTTACTTACAAATTTCAATTTAGTAGTCGTGATAATCTCATGCTTTTTACTTAAAATAGAATCTTTCTGCACGATTTTGCATTGCCATATGAAGAATTGAAAGAAACTTTATTACCGAACCGAACATTTTTATATTTATGTTTTATAAGTAAAGACACTATAAATTTCTAATATGGACACTCAATAAGCATTTAAAAAATTTTAAATATCAAAACGTAATTTTAATTCAGTGATTTGTATTCTAAACTTCATATTTTACCTTTACCTGACGTTTTAAATAGTCTTAGAAACAATTGTATTTTTAGTTATTAAATTTAGCTTATTAATAAACTTTATTAGGTTTTTGTAGGAGATTTGATAGTAAAAAACATCAATATACAAATAGGTTTGGTAATTAATATTAATATTGTTATATTTGTCTAGCAAAAAATAATGAAGATTTTAGTAAATATTTGCACAGATACGCTTTTTAAAAAAATGCAAGAATAACCACGTGTGATTTCTATAAAAAAACTTTTGATTTGTAATATACTTCAATGATAAAAATTTGTATGAAAAAAATGAGATAAGTATCGTTTTAACGTGAAATAAAGCTACTTACTACACTCAAATAAAAAAAATGTATTATTATTTACTACTGTTATTTGCTGATTTGTTCTAAAATTTATAAAAATACGTCGAATTTTAGAACTTAATGAATTATGTTAATGACCTATTCACGTGAATTTATACGAAATTTAATACAAAATAAAATAATTGTTTAAAAGTACTTTATATCAACTATTATACAACACAATAATGACAAAAAAAAGAAACATTTTTAAAAAACGTAATGTTGCGTATCCTACGCAACGAGTGAGTAGGGCTAAGCGCCGGGGCGTGTACGGCCCTGCCGAGGCGTGAGACACGCGCGACAAAGCAGTATCTTTGTTTTTGGTGGTAACCACGGGAGCGCCAAGATGTTTGTAAGGGCTCCTTCTTTCTTCTAGCTCGCGCTCTCCCACCACATTTATTACGCCAATCATATGTATCGGCAGTCGCGTTATCATCGGGCTTTTCGGTGATTGGTCCAGCATTGCATCATGTTTTTGTATAAAGCGTAGCGCATTCTCGCGCTTATAGGCCAGTCAATCAGAGGCAAATAAGAAACTTTCAGGTGGACCTATTCGACAATTTGATACAATGGTAGCAATTCGACGTAGCTGAATCGAATGGTGCTTAGTTTTTTGCAATACAATGTTGCGTTTACGAGAAAAAGGGTAAAAAATAGCAGTATCTTGGAATATAGGTATTTATACGAAAAAAGTTTCAAACAAAAGTTTTGCACAATTGAAAAATACATAAAAATTGTTCTAAGGTGTATCTTCGTATTTGCAAAAATACTACTTATACGAGCGCGCCATTTGACAAAAGTTCAATTTTTCTCTCACAACTTTTATGACTTTGAAGCTAAATAAAAATGCATTTCTGTTTTCTTATAACATAATAAAAAGGAATTAAAATTATGTCTAGACAAAAAATAAATTCCACGTTTTTAGAATATCCTTTCCTGTATATCTTGTATAATTTTATGTGTAGATACAAAATTCTTCTTTATCAAATATGTATTTAATTTGATACACAAATAAATTTTTACGAGACAACAAATCTGTAATTTATAATTTCCTAAAATACATAATTTGTTGATTAAATAATAATAGTTTCTGTTAAAATGAATTATTGTTTTTCTTTTAATCAAGGTCCACTATTTTTGACAATAAATAAACAAACCGCGTGCCATAAGAATCAAGATTCCATTTAAAAATGCCGCGCTTATACGCCGATATTTATATAGATATACAGAACGCTCGACACTCGATCGTCAAAACGAAAAATTCTCGCTTCCGAAGAAAAAATTAGAGAGAGAGAAATATTGGTTTCTTGTCTCACTCGCACTCGTATACAAAACGCTCGACACTCGATGGCCAAGACGAAAAATTCTCGCTACAGCATGAAAAAATATCAGAAATATATAATACAGAACACTCAACAAAATCGATAGCCCAAACAAAAAGACTCGCTATCGCCTAAACAAATAGAAAGGGAGAAATATCCATTTCTTTTCTCACTCGCACTCGCATTCACGACCGAGAGACCACAAGTATAACGCACACTAGCTCGTTCGCCTGTAAGACCGACGTAGAGGCGTGGCTTGCCCCCTCCCTTACAATTACCTTTCACCTTTATTTTCTCGCTTATTTTTGCAAATACGAAGATACACTTTAGAACACTTTTTATGTATTTTTCAATTATCTACAACTTTTGTTTGAAACTTTTTTCAATTAAATGCCTAGATTCTAAGATATAGCTTTTTACCCTTTTTACCCTTTTTCTCATAAATACGCCATCCAATTGCAAAAAGATATGCACCATTCGATTTAGCGTCGTCGAATTACCATTATATCAAATTTTAACAAGGCCGCTAAATTTTCCAAGTTCTCCTTTGTTGCCTGGACTATTGAGTACGATTAGAGCTTGGATGGATGACCGCTTGCGAGAAAAATTTGAAATCGCTTTGCCCGCGCATCGTAAATATCGACAATTTTGTGGTGTCGATTTTTCGGTCGCATGTAACTTCACTTTGCAAAACGCGTCAAAAGAAGTATAACTTTAAAAATGGTTTTCTGCTAAGACTTTAGTATAAAAGTAAAAGATTAATATTATCTTTAAAGTTACAATTTTAGCTGTGTGTGTGTGTGGTTGAGAACTTGTAAAAAAGTTTAAGTATAAAAGARAGATTAGTACTTTTTTTTAGTGACAACACGAGTTTAAAGACAGCTTATGGCGAAATGGCTTTCGTTTGTCGAGGAGCCCAACTAATTCCTTTAAGCGTAGAATTTCTGCAGTGCCGGAAAACCTTTTTTCTAGTTTGACAAAAAGCGGTATCGTTCAATAGTTCTTATTTCACTACCTCTTATAAGATTTAGTTATGGAAATCGGTGTGACAGAGTGTTGGTGTTATCTAAGTTAATTAAATTACCCATGAAAACAAAATTATAGGTCAGTCAAATGTATTTATTAATTTTACTGACTTGTACAATTACGTAAAAGAGCATCTCTTTACGGATTTTTGCGTAACAACTTTAAAATAATATAGTACATATTTCATTGATTAACTTTCTTACTTATATCATTTATTATAATTAGTGACATAATAGGTCCTTAACAATAATAGTTTTTAAATTCCTTTTACAATACTTAAACCATATAATATATAAATAACCATATAAGATATAAATCTGAAACAATAAATAATCTTATTTATTGTTCATACAAACGTTCGTAAGACTGAAAAATAGGCCATTGTTGTTCTCAGTACCTAGAAACAAATACATAAGAATTAAAAAGTATTAATAAAAGTTCTTATAAAATAGAAAAGGAATCTTTTTTATATCTGTATTTATAAACAATATTTTAAATTCATTTATTTGGTTATTTACGGCTATCAGTGCCGCGTGTTAAGAAAATTAGTAGGAAAAAAGTAAAAAAAACTTGCAAAATTTATTATTACTAAGTATGAATTAATGTCAGAGGTACAGAATTAAATACGGCTAATTTATCAAATAATTACGCTTTTTAGAAAAAAAATACCATTACATTATTATTATATACTTTAACTAAATTATTTATGAAAAAACTTGTTATTATAATAAGTAAAATAACGATGTGACCACTTAATCTTTCATAACTTTCTTATTAGTTGTAACATCGGCATTGTCCGCCAAAAAACCCTTTTTTAAGCAAGACTGGTTTCAGTGATATTCATATAAACTTGTTCTACTTTTATTACACTAAAGCGCTGCAACAAATACAATTCTTTTGCTAAAATTTGTCGAGAAAAGGCTATACGTTTATAAGCATACTGAATTGGTCCTTTAGTAATAAATTAATGATACTTGAAGAATATGTAGGTTCTAATAAAATAATACAATCCTGAAAGTTTTAGATCGCTGACTTAATTTGTTTTTGAGAAAAGGCCAAATATCTAAAAAACAGAAAATAATTTTTATCTCAGGATTAACTTAACTGATTCATCTAAATTTTAATATGTTTCAAGGACGCATAATAGCTTCTAGAAAAAAACTCATAAGCAATATCGGTAAATAAGATCCTAGAAAAAAATAATGTTTTTGTTTCCATTTCAATTTTCGACAATGATACAATTTTGGTACAATTTAAAAACTAGTTTTTTTTTGTAATACATTTCTCTATAACACTTTATGCTTTTCAAATTTTTAAAAAAGATACGCTATAATAATAAAATATGAAAACCACTTTTAGACAAAAATAATGTATTTATTCAGATTTTTTATGCTTTTATTTTATTATTTCAACGTATATCCTATGTAAATAAAGAATTTTGTTTAATAAAAATAATAATATTTTATTTCAGTTAGATAAAACTGTTATAAACTATTTGGCGACATAGTCTAACGAATATACATGAAAACATCTTTATGTAAGAACTTAATTCAAAAGAAAGTACATACTTTATTATTTTTGGAAACTCGACAAAAATATACAAAAGCTTAGTTAAAAAGTGAAAGTTACTATGTTTACTTCATCTCAAAAAAAGTTAGCGTCAGGGTTATGACTAGTTCCGCGTAAAAATCGAATTTTTACCTACCTACAATAAAAATTGATATAATTTTATATGTATTATATTCATTGAAATTTTTTTTTTAATAATGATTAAATTGATAAAAATAAATTTTATTAATAATGCTAAGACCATAAATTGAATTTCACTTGAACTGTGTTGGGATAGCTTTCTTTTCTAATATTTGGTCTAAAACTTAGTTTGGCCGTTTTTCCCCTAAATTCCATGATTTATTGTAGAAAACTTGTTATACATTTATGATTTTCTAGCACGATACGAATTTCTCGTTGAAAAAACTGGTAATCTTTTAAAGCGATTCACGAATCGATGGAATTTTATACTTTTTTCATAATACTGGAAGTRCTGGACAGGTAATATACGATGGGAATGATTATAGACTATTAACACTCTATAGCAATTTACAGGTAACATGATAATTTTACGGACTTGTTCCAATTAATGTTAATTTTTTTCAGAGCGGGTAGGATATTTAATCATTTTTTTTGATTTTCTRAAAATTTTAGAGGTGACAGTAGCATATTTCAGGAATATTCTGTGAAAATTTCAAGTCGATTCGAGAAAAATTGACGGAGATACAGCATTTTTAGTATGCTTCATATTACAAAAACAGGATTAATCGAGCTGAAATCAAAACTACGCTTCAAAGCAAAGGAGGTCGGATTAGCTAAAGAAAAGAGCAACGACGTATTCTGGACACCTCTGATGACATTTCCATAATGTACGGACCCGTTGACGACTCAATATAAGTAAACAATTAAAATACCTCTTTTTTTATGATGAATTTTGAAATTTCTCAATGTCAAACTTTAAATCGATTTTCCCACAACTTGCTTTTTAAAAGTCGGTAGACACTGTCACTTCAAATCTACTGAACCGATCGATTTGATTTTTTGCACACTTTTTCTACACATATTTAGCAAGGTAACGCTGTCGAGTCTTATTTTTTTTTTAATTTCAGTATTTTTTATAGGAGCTGAAATGTTGGATTTTTGGTCGAAAATCGGGTTTTTGACTTTAGAATGCCACCAAAAATAAAAAAAAAAATAAAAAATTTTTTTCTTGACAGGGCTACCTGGATAAACTTATAAACTAACAAAATCGCTTGGGTTTTTTTGTTTTATTGTTAGATGATCCAGTCTTGAGTTCTGATGTTCACCGCAAAACGTGTTTTTTCCGCAGCGCTTGACAAAAGTTGCTGCCACTGGCTAAAATCTTTATATTTTTTCACGAAAATTTCACAGAATATTCTAGAAATGTGACTTGACAATACCCTATAAGAATAACATCATTTATTTCAATTGTTTCTTAAAAAAAAATTAATAAAAATATGCCATCTTTCGACCGAATTAACACTACTCCCCCCCCTTTTAATGAGAAGGCGTATACATCTAAATTTTACAATATATCTGAGACAACTAAAAATAATATTTATGACTGTTGCTAATACCATCAACCTTAAATAAAAAAATAAATTTTGTGTAAGCTTTCTGCAGTAGAGGGAAGCAAGACCTTTTGTTTAATTGATATTATTTGTGCTTGTCTGTCAGTGTTTATGGAATAAAAAATTATTTATGTAATAGTTCTGAGCTTGAATATTAATAAGAACTCGACTTTTTTCGTTTCGAATATCATTTTTTTACTCTTTTTTTATGATAMAGTTCAGTTACTTTRAAGTGACAATTGTTTATAAGGGAGATTTCTGTATATTTAGGATAAAGCTTGTGTATTCCGTCAAATGTCGAAACAAGTTGAGGAATTTGCTTGAGCGAACAAATCCTGTCCATGTTTATCAGTTTTATTACGGAAGAGCTATAAAGAAAGATTGTCACGGAAAAAATAGATGGTATCTACTTAGTTTACATCGATCGTTAATTCTTTACAGAATTCATTGCATTTTTTTAATGTAAGGAGCACAAAGGAATCCGTAAGGAAAGAGAGTGTCTTGTTTCTACCAATGTAGATAAAAAAACAATTACATTGAAATATTAAAAGGAGACCAAATACAGTACTTTTGGTACAAAACATACGAAAAAATGAAGTAGCACATTGGCTAACTTTTTCGGACAACAGAGGACGCTGCGAAAATCTCAGGTGTAAACTAATTCCGAAAATAAAATAGTAAAAATGCAATGTACATTTATGTTTAACACCAGGTACGAACTCCTTCGTAGAATTTCCTATGGAGAAGTGGAAACATTATAGGCCGTTGTAACCTTAAAGTAGCAAAGTGAATTTACTGTAATAAAATTGTTTAAACCTAAAAAAGGTTTTCTTATTTGCATATATATGTTTATAATTGTTTATATATTTTCAGTTGAAAAATTTTTTTTTCATTTATAACAAAAAGTCGACTAGAAGATTAACCTGTATTCGAGATGCGCTGTTTAGTTAAGAAGAAGTTCACACCTTGCTCCTACAAGAAGCTTTGAAGCGCTAACGTTCACGCCCCCACAATTTGAATCCCTACTACGTACGCCCTGCTAGATCTATTAGAAAAGACACTCTTTCTATTCTCTCACTGGCCGTCTACGACACCTTTGGGACAACAAACGAAGAACCTACAAAGAAAGCGACGAAGAAGCGATACATGCGAAAGGCGAAATAAGCGAAATATATAAATATCCCTTATACTTTCATAATCAAATAAGAAAGTATCACCGCGAAAGCGGCAATCGAACGAGAAAGAAAGTACGCGGAGTGTATAAAAACTCTCTACCCTTTTACAGATAAGCGATAGGTATGATTTCTTGTTGTATCTATATACGAAGAAAGCTAGCGAGAGGTGAGCCAGTTGTCTAATCTTTTGTGGGTCATAATACATTATTATAATCAATTAATCAACCAGAGTTTTTATGTTGCTAGGATTTTCCTTACGAAAAAATAAAGTATTACACTATAACTATTAGCTCAACCACGTTTTTAATTTCTTTTTTTATTTACCTTTTTATTTTTCTCATCATTAACTTATTACAATCACTAGAGGAAATTATGTTGGAGAAATATACGATAATACAGCTAGATTATATGCTGCTGATCATAAAAAGTTATAGACGGAAAGAGCAATTTTTTAAGAATGCAGCAGGGAGTAAGGTGGGACTTCACATTTCAAAATTTTCAAGTATGTCCTTTTTACTTTTGCAACATTGGGTCGAAAATTGTCATGCTACAAAATTACTTTATTGTGTTTCTCGTTTTATTGCGGCCGTGTGTCTTTTAATATTAAACTGAAACGCATTAATTGCGTTTGATAATAATCGCTTGTGATTGTTGCGAAACGTCTTCTTTAAATAATATTTTTAATTCTGCATTTTCGAAAAGCTTCACTCTTCCTCCACCATACATGAAAATAATCTTTCTTGAAGCATTCCAAAAACTCACCACATATTCTTTTTCTAATAGAGTTTACATTATAAGTATTTAAGCGGCACACCTAGAGTGAAATTTTAAAAATATTGATTTTTTTTTCATATTTTGATAGTGTATATCTTTAAAAATAACTTACTGACATTTCAAATAAATATCTCAAATAGTCTTAGAATTACAACCTTCTAAAGAGTAGCCGCTCAAGAATTAAAAAGCAATCAGTTTATCTTTAAACGCGTTTTTYTTAAAACTACATTTTTCAAATTAGCTGCAGTTGTAACTCGTAGAAGAATCATCCGATCGCTTTGAATTTTTTTCTGCTTATTTCGTATATGATTCTCTGTACAATGACCTAAAAGTTTTTCAATTGTATACAAAATATAACTTTGGCGAGCAAAAAACCATCAAAATTTTGAGCAAAATTCGATTCTTTTTTTAAAGTCTGCCATTTTGATAAATTTCAATTTTTTCACAATTTTAGGTCATTGTATAAGCAATACCTTCTAGATTAACAGAATTTTTTTGTTTTATTTCATCCACGATGAAGGCCGGAATCACTGCAGCTGTTTAGGCCCTTTTTTTTAGTGACTTGAGAGATAGTGAATAACTCGCTGAAAATTACCTTTTTTCATTTGAAATTCTTAGCGAATATTCATTAATTATGTATAAATATATCCTCTAAATTTTAAAATATTTCATGTAGTAGTTTTCTTTAAAAAAATTCCCAAAAATCGCTTTTTTTTAAGACGGTCACACTAGGTGTGCCTCTTCAGAGCATTGCATATGTCTCAGCTATAAATTTCTTTATATTGAAGCAAGAAAATTAAAACCTCCCACAAATGACGAGAATTTTAGTCGTAAACTGACATTTTCAATCGAGAATAACTTATAGTTGAAACATAAATCGACTAATGTTTCAATGGGACTATGTAGTTTTCCGAAGCTTATTATTTGACATCTATGATCTATTAATTTTAAACACTATTTAGCGGTACAGCTGTCTATAGGAAAACGGCTTAAGCAATATTAAAGACCTAATATTTACTATCTACAAAAGTAACACTTGCTAGTAATAGCGTAAAAATCCTGTACTTACATATTGTAAGTAATTATATACATATTTATAATAATACTTACATCAGTATAAGTAGTAAGCGATACAATCAAAAATTTTCCTGAAGTTAAACTCATCTGTTTAGTGGATCGTATCATACAAATATGCATTAACTGTTTTTCTTTTTTAGAAATATTGTACCATTTACAAAGATAAAATGCGTCACCAAATACAGTACTCTGAAATTAATTCAATATGTTACTAATGAGCATATGTTTTACACTGATGTTTTTAAAAAAAAAAAAAAAATCGAAAATTACTTCTTTTATAAGACATTCTCCTATATAACAATAGGTTAAAAGTACGCAAGAAATAGCAAAAGAAATCATAAGAAGTGGCAATATCATTGCTTTTTCTCCATCAGCTAATCTCTGAAAAAACAGACGAAAAAGACTATAATATCTAGTATTATTAAACTTTGAATGATTTTTTTACCAAATAATTTTTACTATTGAAATGTTGCTTTTAATTTTTAACAAAATATTTTTATTTTTCTTCAACTGAAACTTACAACAAGAGCATCATAGCCAACAATGCAAAGTTGCACGATACCTCCAAACAATTGTAACAAAATCATAAAATTAAAATTTTCTTCTAAAGATTCGGATAATCTGAAATGAATAAAAAACCAATTAAAAAGAATTATATAAATAAACGTAATGTATAACAAGTAAATGTAAGACTTAAGGGACTCTCTCTTTATTCACTACGTTTTAAGAGATTTGATGCAATAATATGGGCTTATAATGTTAAGGTGTACGTGTATGCGTGTGTATTTACTTGTATAAGTAGTACAAGATTAGTATTCTAGGTAGAATAGCGCTGCAAAAGCTTTTACTTTATATCTCCTCCAAAAATTGATCTCTCATCTATAAATGATAAGCTCTTTTACGTCGAGCACCTGTAACTCAGATTGTTGTAAAAAACATTTAGGATATACAAATCAATAAGCAGAGAGAATAGCGAAGATAGGAGATAAGATTTTTAAACCAGTGCAGTTCTTAAGCAGCGGAACAGGTTCAAGAACGAACACCTGCATGGCGCATAAACATCAGAAAAAAACAAATTTCTTTTTTGTGATCTTTCTCTCGTAATAATTTGAAAATATTAAATAAATCGTAAGGCATGCTATCTGAAAACCAATCGGTATTACTGAACATTTTGGAAACGTAATGATAAGTGGGATCTGGCCAGTCCTTTGTTGCTTCCAGACTCGTATTTAAGTTATAATTTCTAGTAAAGACAGAAAAGCTTATGGAAAAGTAAATAAACAACGAATTAATGTTTCTTTACTTTGATAATAATTATTAAACTTACACTATCTCTTAAGCAGTTTCCCAAAAAAGCTTTATAATTTGACATTGCAGACTCCATTAGTCGTCTGAAACATCATAAAGTTCTTAGTCGAGACATTGCTTTAGCGGAAAGAATAAAACATCTAGTAAGTCTATCGTATATCCTTGATCAAAATATGTAATCATTTAATTTGTTTTCGCCGTGGCAAATAGTTACTTCTTCCAGACGTTTAACTAGGCCTTCAGCGAAAAAAGATCAAGAGAAGAAGATGACAGCAATCAACGAAAATTAGTAGTTTCAACTGCTAAAAGATTCTCGATATTAATTTGAAGTGAGCATAAAGATATCACAGAAAATAAGAAATCGTCACAAGTACCTCCACTTACGCTAATCTATATACTAGATAACGTAATCGGCATATAACTCCTAATAATATATTTAGACAAAGTCGTAAAAAAAGAAGCAATAAATTTAATGCGAATAATGGCCAGATTCGTTTCTAACTGACTTAGAAATCTAAAGACATATGACGAGATTATTACAATCATCAAATGGTAGTTTTAATATGTTTTATATAAAACAAGAACATTTGTTACGTGTTGTTCTAAGAAACGTTCATTACTCTGTTGCTTCTTATTACCTAATGGATTTACTTGTAAAGCTTGGGCATAAAGTAATAAATATCTGTATAATAAAAAAAATATAATCCTCCGCTGTCTATGATTTATATGTACTTGAAAAAAAAATCTAACAATAATATAATATTTAATATAAGCTACCTAAATAATATAATACTCTATAGTTAAAATTGAACCATCTATAAAAAAGAAAGAAATAGTTTATTGCTAAAGATGCCCAGAGCACGGTGACACTAAGAAGTATTTTAATCGCTAATATAAGTGTGTCAAAGGTTCAAGTACACATTAAATTATGGAATGCAAAAATTTGTTGATAAAAAACAAACTTGTTTCGTATGTTCGGACCGCAATTCAACGAACAATGTTTAAAACACGTGCATTTTTAAAACTTTAAAAATTATATTTTTAAAATAAGTATTTTATTTTTTGAATTTTTCTACGGTCTGCTTAATTCCCAATCATAATTTTCTATATTTTTATGTTTACATCGAATACTGAGGGTTTATTATAATTTTTGACGTGAAAACTTCTTTAGGATCGGTATGATTGGAAACCGATAAAACGCAGTTGATAAAATAGAAATGACTTATTGTATTAAAAAAAGACAAACATATGAATCTATTGAATTTAGCCTGCGAGAGAGAGAGAGAGAGAGAGTGAGAATGAGGTAGAATACAGTATACTGTGTCTCCTGTTATCGCGGTATCCGTTCTGTACGTTACATCGTAACCTTCATACTCTTTTCTACTAATTGTAAGCGTTGTACATATATGTGCTTGTGTGTTACTTCATATTGCCGAGCTGAAAAGAGAGAAAAAACGTCGTATATAGAGTATTATTATTATTAAGGGGGGTGGGGTTAATTCGGTCAAAAAATAGAATATTTTTATGAATTTTTTTTGAAGCAACCGTTAAAATAAATGATGTTATTCTAATGGGTTATTGTCAAATCTCATTTCATGAATACTCTGTAAAATTTTCGTGAAAAAATATAAAGATTTGAGCCAATAGCAGAAACTTTTGTCAGGCGCAGCGGAAAAAACGCGTTTTACAGTGGACATTAGAACTCAAGACTGAATCATCTAACAATAAAACAAAAAAACCTAAGCGATTCTGTTAGTTTATAAGTTTATCCACGTAGCCCTGTCGAGAAAAAAATTTTTAATTTTTTTTTAATTTTTGGTAGCATTCTAAAATCAAAAACCCAATTTTTTACCAAAAAATCAACATTTAATCCCCCATAAAAAATATTTAAAATAAAAAAAAACAAAAAAAACTCCTTGTAATAAAATAACTACTTACATTTTATTACAAGGAATGTTATCGTTAACACAATAATCAAATGATATCACAATTTAAAATCCCTGACCACGTGTGCTAGCTGTCTGAAATTTCACATCCCCATTACACTTTTTGCACTTTAGGAGATTCGAAATGACTATAATACAGAAATAAGGTTTATAATTCTATATTTGACATGACTATTTTCAGATACATCATCTTCTATGTCCCATTTTAACTTTTTAGCTGATGGACTTGTAACACTTTCATCACATTCCGCTGTTTTCGGATTGAGAACATTTTGTCTTTTAACGGTACACGACTTACGAGAATTACCATATCTCCGAAGTTCTCCAGAACCTTTGCTACAATTCATAATAAAATAATAAATAAGCTTCTGAACAGAAATATAGTGATACTTAAAAAGACTATACAATCATTAAATTTGTTTCTTTATTTTCAGCTTTCGATGTTTCTTCTTTTTTTTGTTTTCCTAAGACTATTCATGAAATATAATAGGCTGGTCGAAAACAGCTGTTTACTACTTCTGTCCACTACCTATCAATTGTAGGATATCTCGGAAACTAATTATCGAATAATTTTGAAATTTTCAGAGAATATTTTCAAAACAACATACTTTAAGCAATTGCAAAAATAAAAATATCCATTTTTTAAAAATCCTGACTGCATCTTATCCTTTAAACAATAGAACCTTTTATGTAAAAACTAGCTGTGCAACGCCACGAGTTGCTGTTGTTCAGTCTGATTAAATGAATAAGAAAAAAACAAGAAAGCATACATAGGTTTGTAGAATGTTACATTTACCAAGACTCAGTTAAGTAATAGAAAAAAAGCTTAATTAGTTCAAAGTACAAACGTATGTCTCGCATTTCTCTATTCATTTAAATCACACTCTTTGTTTCATTACGTCCGTTCGCTTCGGCACCCTGTCAAGATCTCCCTGTGTCTTCACTCCGTAAACAGCATCAAGACGCCTGGAAAGGGCCTTCAAGCCCTTCATCTCAGGGCTACCCAGGCCGACTCGTAACATTGCCTTTGCTCCTAGAAGTTGTTGTCCCGATAACTGTTGTTCCTCTCAAGGAGGAAAAGTTCTAGCTCCATGACTTCTCCCACAAAGATCCGAGGCACCGCTGGCATGGAGGCAAGATGTTTTGCCATGGCCTCCTCTAAACAACTCACCGACCTGGTATATACCCGGAGCACAAGTTCGTTCAGATTGAAGGAAAATCTTTCTTTCCTCCTCTTCTCCTCTTGCATCCAATTTTATTTCCTTCTCTAAATACACTTCTAATGACATATGGTCCGACTCTGTCCTTTGCCCAATTTTCATTTCCTTTATTTGATCCCAAGCTTCTTGATTTCCTATTACATAATCTATTACAGACTCCCCCCTTCCTCCCACATACGTGAACTATCCTTCTTCTCCTTTCTGCCCATTTACTATGCACCACCCTTCTTCTGTTATTCCTTTCACGAGTCTTCTTCCTTCCTCGTTTATTGCTCCATCTTTTGACTGTCTTATCTTTACTTTCTTATTATCACCTTCCCCTTCATCAATCCATCCTCCTTCTTTCCCTGTCCTCGCGTTCCAATCCCCTACTAACAGTACGCTTCCTCTTTCCTTTGTTTTTATTTTTTCTCTTACAATTTCCATTGTGCCTGTTATATCTTGACTATACACTCCTATGATTTTCCACCACTGTTTCCCCATCTTAATCTCTTACATTATTATATTATCGATCCTTCTTCGCTTCCCCCTTTGCCGATCTAGTCGCTCCCAAGCATTTCCACTCATATTTTTTTGATAGCTTATTTTCAAAACCTGCCTATTTATCCTTTTCCATCCATGTTTCCACTAAAATTATCATATGGAACTCACCGAAGTACTTCCATACCTCAGCATCCTTATTTAACACTCCTGCTATGCTCCATCCGCATACACTCATCCTTCCTCCTATCTCCCCCTCCTCCTCACTTTCTTCTTACTTCTTTCATTCTCTTCCTATCCTACTTCCATCTTCCACGAACTCCTCCCTCCACTCCTTATACCTAAACCTTTTGTTATCTATAAGCATCTTCATATATCCTATCCTTGTTCTTTTTCCTTCTCTCATCAGATCCTTTGACTTCTTTACAATTATTCTTTGAATACTTCTCTTCTTCTCCCTCAAATCATTATCGATGTACACCCCTCTCTCAAAATGCTTCTTATTTCTCATCATATGTTCTTTCATTTCTTTACTCTCTAAACTAACCATTACTAACTTTCTTTCCCTTTCTCCATTGAAGGAAAATCTAGGCCGTAAAAATTCCCCCATGCCCATGCCCCCACTCCATGTGGTCGTCAGCTCCAGTCGCCAAAACACTTCTACCTTTAGCTCGCTTCTCCGGAATTAGATGCTTCCTAGGACAGCGCGACTTCTTTAGTGACAGGACGTTTCTCCCCGGAGCCGAACACCTTTCTCCAGGAAAGAAAATCTTCCTCCGAGACGAACTCGATTTCCGTCCTCTTGTCCCAGCGTGAGAACTTTATTCTTTCCCTAGACGAAAACACATAAAAACGGCAGTTTCCCTATAGAAGATAACCTACTATTCCCCCTGACCCCTTAAGTAAAAACGCCAAAGCGATTCGAGTGAACACTCTTCTCCCCTCATTACCAGATTTACCTACCCAGAAAACTACATCGTAAATTTTATTAAGGGAGGGTTTGGTATTACATTTTAATTTTTTCAATTTCTTGAAAATTTTTGAGGTGACAGTAGCATATTTCAGGAATATTCTGAGAAAATTTTAAGTGTTTTCGAAAAAAATTAACGGAAAGACAGCATTTTTAGTATGTTTTATATTACAAAAAAAGGATTAATCGAGCTGAAATCAAAACTACGCTTTAAAGCAAAGAAGGTCGGGTTAGCCGAAAACAAGAGCAACAACGTTTTCTGGACACCTCTGATGACATTTCCATAATGTACGGACCCGGAATTGACGACTCTATATAAGTAAACAATAAAAATACCTCTTTTTTTATGATGAATTTGGAAATTTCTCAATGTCAAACTTTAAATCGGGTTTTTGACTTTAGAATGCCACCAAAAATAAAAAAAAAATACAAAATTTTTTTCGCGACAGGGCTATCTCGATAAATTTATAAACAAACAGATTCGCTTAGGTTTTTCTGTTTCTGTCTGCAGTTCTGATGTCCACCACAAAACGCGTTTTCTCCGCGGTGCCTGACAAAAGTTGCAGCAACTGGCTCAAATCTTTATATTTTTTCATGAAAATTTCACAGAGTATTCTTGAAATGTAACTTGACAATACCCTATTGGAATAACATCATTTATTTCAACGGTTTCTTCAAAAAAAATTCATAAAAATATGCCATTTTTCTGATTAAATTAACCCTATTTCCCCTTAAGGATCAAGTAGAGTCCCTCCCAATCACTCTCGAGTTTTCCCGCTCTCCCCTGAACCCGCTGTGGATTGAAAAGCCATACTTCCTGCCCTTCTTCGAGGCCTTACATCCAGGCCTTTTTGTCGTACCAGGCCTTTATTTGCAGGTTTTCATTTCCAAACGCTCTCTCGCTATCGAATGAACGACCTTCATCTTTTTCCTAAGTTCATCACAGTATGTTATAAGCGTATGCCTAATATGCTTAATTTGCATAAGTTTCTAATATGATTAATTTGACAATACTTGTGGGTATACAATATTTTTAATTGTATCATTCTATTTGCAGATATAGAAATTTTCTGTTTTGCCAACTCTAGAATACGTAACATATTGTTGTCCATGTGAGAGACTATCTGTGTGTAGATCTATACCGCACAATTTTAAAGACTGGCCTTAAGCCTTGTTAATGGTGATTACAAATGCTAATCGTATTGGGAATTGCAATCGCTTCAATTGAAATGGCATATCCGTTGAAATCATAAGGATGCGTGGAATAAGTGGAATGCGTGGAATCTTCCCTTTTGAATGATCCTGTTAAGATTGTGGCTTCTATAACGTTGCTAGTTTCTTAATTTTTTTACTACAAGTCGCGTGCTATTGCAAATTTTTGGTTGGTTGATATTTAACAGCATAATTATTACCACGCCTATTTTTAATTGCAGTACATGCGATTGAATTCTTGGCAGATCTAGTGAATTTAGAAATTCTTAATTAAAAATTTTGTAAGATAATTCATCAGCTTCAACAACAGTATCGACCGACTTATAGGTAACTGTCTCGTTTTGAATATTAGACTAAATATTATTGTTAAGTTCGTAAACATCTATGTTCAAGGCGGCAAGAATAGCTCGTTCACTTAACCAATCGTGATTCTGATAATTGATTTGAATATTAGGAAATACTTTTTCAATCAATTCTTCCTTTGACGTTACTAAATTGCAGAAGTTATAAGGTAATGTAATTTGTTTTGAAGTTGGATCAACCAGCACCTCTCCGTTCCCAATTTCCAGCAATTGATGTGAGAATATCTCAGCTAATGGATCTATTTGCAATTGGACATGCATATTTGTAGTTAATTTCAACGTCTTTATGTGTTGCCATAAATTTGAATATTTCAGGCAAGCATTGATTTCGTTCGCTGATTTCGATGGAGAAATTACAGATAATGTTTACTTGAAATCTCCTGCAAGCAATAATAATGCGTTTTCAAAAGGCCTGATGTTTCCACGCCAATTTGGCAATGATCGATCAATAGCTTTGAGCAATTTTTGTGTGTGTAATTTCATATTAATCCTAAACAATAAGTTTGCATTTCTGCAATACTTTTCCTATGTTAGATGTTTTGGAAATATTGCACATAAGAGTTTCAATTTCTTGTATATTCAATGGTAAATTTAAAGTGGAATGAGCAGTTCTTCCACCGGGTAGCAATATCGTAGATATTATGGACGACGCAAGAGCTATGTCATTTTGGGATAAAATTGTTCTCAGAATGAATTTAAAGAGGAACGTTTTACTAGTTTCTCCCAGCGTATCTAAGAAGATTTCTTTAACTCCGTTTTTAAGTACATGCAATATTTGATCATAAATGCATTTTTGACTAAAGCGTTTGCTTAGAAATATTTGATTAAACATAAAACAAATGATCATCCGTGTTGTAATATTGTTCATGACGTAATTCTGCATCGAACGCAGCAGCAGCAGGTCGACTCAGTGATGGCATTCCACAATTGATTGATAACTTTATTCGCGATTTTCAAACATAAATCTTCAGTCATTATCAACACTTTGTTGTAGATTTCTTCTATGAAACCCATATTTAAATTTAAATTTTTCTAACCAATTCGTTATAAAATATCTTCATCTATGTGCGATTTATATTTCTCTCATAACTCTGTTAGCGATAAACGACAGTAGAAGGTCAATAGTATTGCGAATAATGCACGAATTTAATTTGGATGTGACATTTGACAGACGTTATTAGTGCATAAATTCCAAAGTCGATCAGTTGCTAATAATAATATAAAGCTTGACATGTACTTTAGAAGTGAAATGTGTAACACCGTTAACAGTTCTCAGTCGCTCCAACGACGTTGAATCGGGCACTTTTACAAACAACATGCGAAGAAAGAAGCACTCAATTTCATTAGAATGCTCGATGTATAGTTTGCCTATCGTAGTTTTTTTTTAATATTCCAAGTTGCCTGTCGACTTGCTCTCCTCATTTGCATCGTTCAAATGATTTTCTACTCGCATTCCGTGTGAAATGCGTACACACTACGGTATGCAACAGTGATTTCGCAAACGCGTCATTTTAATATAACGTGAAGAAAACTGCTAACGTTGTAGCCGGTGGAAACAGGGCTATTTGTTAGACATTTGCATCAGTGAAATTAACACGTTGTCCATTTTCTAGATGTACAGCTGAATGAACAGCAGCGGGTTTTCGTTCATGTATGGGAAATAAAAGGATTCACAACTTCGGTTGTAAAAGCGAGAGAGAGCGGATTTTTCGAGTGTTCGGTCCCAAAAAAGGGTAGGAATTTGAGAAGTAGAAGATAAAGAGCATAAAAAATTGAAGATAAAAATAAATGTAAGTGAAGAAAGTGAAGTAGTAGATAGTGTTTTTAGAATATATAAGACCGAAAATAATTAAAGATTAAGGTAATGAGTTCAGTAATGATTTTAACGCCGAAATGAGTAAGATAGGAAAGGATGGATAAATCAATCAGCACAATTTTACGTGAAACAGAGCAACTTGCCGTGGCATAAAAACTCTCACGAAATTGAGAGAAAAGCCGGGGCAAGTGAATGCTTTATTTGAGAAGAAATATGATACAAATAGAAAGTGATTTGAGGATAGATTGAAGAAAGAATGAAGTAACGCAATTACGTCGCGAGATACACTTTTGCCGCACGCTGGAGAACTCTCTTACATTCCGTCTCCGCCGCAAACCATTAAGATAAGGCAATATAATTCGGCCCGTTATCGGCCCTACGGACGCATCTTATCCCTTTATCGCCAATCGCCCTGATAACTTGAAAATACGTTTCCGTCTACTATAGTAGCCAGTCAGTAGCTACAAATCCTCCCACGATGGCAGTTTGTCAGACACCACAATACCTCCCACGATGGCAGTTTGTCAGAAACTACAATACCTCCCACGATGGCAGATTGTCAGAAACTACAATACCTCCCACGATGACAGTTTGTCASAAACTACAATACCTCCCACGATGRCAGTTTGTCAWAAACTACTATACCTCCCACGATGACAGTTTGTCAGAAATTACAAATCCTTCCAGGTGATCGGCACAAGCCCACACACCTCACATCAGCCTCTCGCTTTTGGTACGCAATGCACCGTTCCCCAAAATCGCACACGAACGCTAAACTTAACAGAACAATGCCAATATGGCGTAACTGTCTTTCCCAAAAAACGAACCCTTTTCTAAACTATCTAGATTTTAAGTGACCACGTACACATTCGAGGCATAAGGCCCAACGCACCCTAACCCCTCCACGCACATCGAGGCACTCTCGCATGCACATCGCATGATATGGCGCTTCCGCATGCATCTCGAATGCCCTTGCGCGCCCTCGCAGCTCCACTTGCGCCGCCGAAACCAAACCTATTCAGCGCGCTATACTAATCGACTCTAATGCCTTAAATTCGCCGAACAGATAGAGTATAGGTGAGGAGTGGATAGGTTGAGTGAAGTTCAAAGATTAAGCAAGACGAGAAAGGAGGTAATAAGACCGTAGGAACGCTGGCAAGGAACCTTAACAGCAAAAAATAAATGAATACGTAGTCTTAATTTCACATTTATCGCATATTTAAAATCTATAAATGCTCACTTTATTAATTAATTATTTAATTAGTTATTAATAATTGAAAATACAAAAATTTATTTTCCTATCTCTAAGCAAAGCAACGAAGTTTGCAACAACAGAAAAAAATGAATAAGTGCTCTTATTTGCTCACTATTTGCGCAACTATATTTTATCAAATATTTTTAATTTATCGTTAATTAGTTAATAATAATTATTATACTTTAAATATTTATCAAACAGCGGCGTCATGAGTCGGAGATATGTTATACGCACGTGCAACCACAAATTCAAGGTGCAAGAGCACTTTGGAAAAAATGAAAGGAAAGTTGATATATCTGAAGGGAATATATTTAAAAGAAAAATTATTATTTACAAAATATTTTCCTATATTGTTTATACATTATGAACAATTAACCTAATTCTTTTCACTACCCTATAGGTTGTTACTTTGGAAATTAACGTTAAATATATTCCCTGCAGGTTAATTTCATTTTTTTCAAACTGCGCTAACGCATTGAATTTGTGGTTGCGCATGCGTATATAATATCTCCCGCTCATGAAGTCGCTATTTCATAATTATTCAAAGTGTAATAATTATTACTAACTAATTAACGATAAATAAAAAATATTTGATAAAATACAGTTGAAGAGCCGGACCAACAAAAAGTTAGCAATTGATCGAAAACAAGAAGCAATAAAAAACTTCATTGCTTTGCTTTAAAATGAGAAAAAACATTTTTGTATTTTTAATTATTACTAATTAATTAAATATTTAAATAGTGTGCAATTAAAGATTTTAAATATGCAATTAATGTGCAATTAAGAGTACTTATTCATTTTTTCTGCTGTTCAAGTTCTATGCCAACTTTTCAGTGGTGATCGATCGTCTTCCTTGCATAGAGCTTCGTTGTAGTTAAGAAAGATTCCTTAAAATCCGGTAACTGATAGACCAGACATCTAGTATAGCAAGTGAAGTCGGCAAAAGGGATCTCTTATTTATCATCTGTTATATAGTCTGTAAAGAAGATTTCTGTCTTAGCTTTGAAAAACTACTAAAATGGCCGGAAAAACGAATGGAAAGGTGAATACAGGCATAAAGCCAAAGGTGCAATCGATGTTAAACTATGCGAAGGAAAATCAAGAAAATAGAGAGTTAAATGAGAAGATTAGCAGGATGGAAAAGAAATTGGAAAGCTTGATTAGTATTAGTTGTTCATTGCGTCCAAAAATAAAATTATTAATAAAAAAAAGTGTCTCAGGGAAGTTGGAAAGGTGGAAAATTTTAGAACGTTTATATCGCTCTTATTCAACGTTGCGTCCCTTCATTGGGACTTCTTCAGCAACTGAAAACTTATTATGACTTTTTTGAAAAAATACATATTATAAAACATTTCAAGAAAGTTATTTAATATTACCTCGATTATTAATGTTCTGAGTCTTATTATTAATATTCTTACGAAGACATACATTCTTATATTTTTTAAAACATACTGTACTAAACACTTACTGCTCGTTTGCCCTAAATTTAAACACGTAATGAAACAATATTGATTCAATATAAACTAATGTTTAATAATCTAGGAATCCTCATTATTATGTTGCCCTCCATTACATTGTCCTATTAATGATAATTAAACTTTAAAATTTCGTTGTAAATGCTATTTAAATTATTTGTGTCGGTTCTTTAATTAATTGTATTATTGTTTGCTATGTGGTACTTTTCACTTATATTTCTTTTGTACCAATTGTCTTCTATATCTAAAATAGTTGCTTTTTCAAATTTAAAATTGTGTCTTGTTTTAAAATGATGTTTAGCTACCGCGGTGGTATTGGTTTTTTGTGCATTAGTAAGTTTACAATCATTTCTATGTTGATCTATTCTTTTTTTGAGTTTTTGTTTGTTTTGTCCTATAAAACACTTATCACATTCACATGGTATTTTATACACTAAGTTAGACTGATCTAGTTTATCCACCTTATCTTTCAATTTAGTGTAAATGGAATTCACTTTTACTAAATTATAGAATACTAGAGAGTTTATTATTGGTGTTTTTAAAGCAATTGTTTATATTATTCGGTAATGGTTTGATAAAAGGAAGCTTAATGAATTCTTTATTCTGTTGATTGTTTGGATTTTTTACCCGATCCTTGTCCATTTTAAACTTATTAAACACCATGTGGATGAGACTCGTGGGATAGTTGTTATTTTTTAAAAGTGACTAAATACTTCTCATATTTTCAGCCTGGAATGCTTACTACTTAATGTTTGTGTTCAAAATAATAAACCTTTTATAGTATTAATTTTTTGATTAATTGGATGGTTTAAATACACACAATACCAACATAACATACCAAGACATAACATACCAATTCGTTAATATGGAACCATCTTCGTTTCTTATGATTGTCGTGTCTAAGAACGGTAAGGTTCCATTAATTTCGATTTCGATGGTAAATTGGATCTTCTTATTTATGCTATTGAAAGTCTTTAGTGCTAGGTCAATTTCATCCTCAGGTATTGCTGTGACAATATCATCAACATAAACCTTTAGGAATGAAACTGAAAAGGGTAAAGTTCCTTCATTTTTTTTAGTATGTAGTTCATTACTGAGTTGACTAGCACTGGGCTTGCTGGATTCCCCATGCTAGAACCATCAAGTTGTTGGTAGATATATCTGTTGTATTGGAAGTATAGTAGCTTGATTCTAAAGAAATTGTATTAGCTCCAACAAGGTATTTTTCGGGATCTTTATAGAGTTTGTGAGTTCTTTCCAATCTTTGTTGATTGTTTGTATTATCAGTTGTTTCGGGATGTTAGTGAACAGTGAGATTACATCTAATAATACTATTAATACTAAAATCTAATTCTTCTGGTAGTGTTATTTTTTGTATGAATTCTACAAACTCGAAAGAATTTTTGACGGAAAAAACAAATTTGTTCGAAATTGCTGTGGTTAATGTCTGATGCAAAAATTTAGCTAGTTTGAACGGATGGAGCTCACAACTGGTCTCATGACACAACCTTGTGTGTGAGCTTTTCTTAACCCGTATAATTTTTGAGCGATTGAATTGTAAGATTTGAGGTTCTTTTCTATTTCTTCTGAGATAATTGATTCTTTCTTTAATATTGTTATCAAAATATTTGCTAGTTTTTCATATCTATTGGTAGGATCTTTATTTAATAATCGGTATATGTTTTTATCTTCTAACAGTTTGTACATTTCTTTGATATATTCATCCTTCTTCATAATAACTGTGTTATTTCCTTTGTCTGATCTTGTTATTATCAGATTCGGATTATCTTTCAGGAAACGTTTTGTTGTTATATCGTCCTTCCATGGCCTTTGATTTCTCTTATAATAATTTGATATTAAATTTACTGCTTTGGATCTTACATTATTCTGTTTATCCTTTATTGTTTTAGTGTCACTGCTTGTGTTGTCAATACGTCTTATACCTTCCTCCAAATCTTTTATTAAAGTACACACTGAAACTTTATTGGGTCTTAATGCGATACCATATCCTTGTTCTAGGTTTAATATTTTTTTCACTTCGTGTGGTAGCTCAACATCCGTAAAATTAAAAACGCAATTGTTCTGTTTATTGACATTGTCCTTATTATGTGTGAATTGTCATTTAATAAATTATTTACTTTTTTTAAATTCTTTAATGTTTTTTTTTGTGGTTTTAAACTTATTTTCATATTTTTGATTAAAAAAATTTTGTGCAATTTGTAAAATCTATTAATGATAATTTGTTTTTTAAAAAATTACATGTTTTGTTGATTTTCTTTTCAATTGTCTTAACTTTCCAAACCGTGATTTTTATTTCTCAGTTGAGGATCTTGTGTTTTAGAGACTATATTAGTTTATCCGTCTCTCTTGTATACGGGTGAGTTTCTGCTTAGAGAGCGTACATACATTTTAAAGTGTTTATGATGTGTTTACGATAAACTTGTTTATGTTTACATTGTAATAAGAATATTATTCGATTTGTATGTGCTGCCAATTTAATTAAGTCGTTAAGTCAGTTGTTTGCATGTCTCATGGTTATTAGGTCACAATTAGTTACTAAATATAGTCACTTGATTAGTATGTTAGAAAAGAAGAAGAAGAATGGAAAGAGGAGAAGTCGAGATGGGTAAAAGAAAGACAGCAATGGATAGAAGAAAAGAAGGAGCTTGAGAAGAAATTAAGTAAATTGGAATGGGAAAAAGAGAAAGATGAGAGAAAGAAGAGAAGACAAAACATCGTTATAAAGGAGGCAAACATCGAGAAAGTGAATCTCAAAAAAAATCTAGAGACATTCATCGAGAGAAATATTAGAGTAAGAGTGAAAGTGGACAAAGCTAAGGAAATAAAAGTGAGTAAAGGAATAAGGGAGAGAAAATTGGTAGTACTAAGGTTGGAAAATAAAGAAATGAATCAGCTGGTATCATCAAGCTGGTATGAAGAATAAGAAGAGTGTACATAGATAGTGATCTGACGGAAAAAGAAAGATGGATTTAAAGAATTATTTTAAACAAGTCAAAAGAACAAGGAAGGAGAAAAAAAATACAAAGATTGGATATATGAAGATATTAATAAATGACAGGTGGTTTAGGTAAGATGAATGGAGGGAGGAGTTCGCTGTAGTAGGAAAGAAGATAAGACAAGAATGAAACGAGCAAGAAAAAAATGAGGAGGAGGGTGAGAAGAAAAGAAGGGTCAGTATTTGTGCGTGGAATATTGCGGGGGTTTTAAATAAGGATTGTGAGGTGTGGAAATACTTAGGTGAGTTTGATGTGATAATATTAGTGGAAACGTGGTTAGAAAAGGATAAATGGTCAGGATTAGAAAGTAGGCTGTCAAAAAAGTACGAGTGGAAATACATGGAAGCGACAAGATCTCATAATAAAGGAAGAGCGCGAAAGAAGGAATAGTAATAGGTATTAGCAAAAGGGGGAGAATAGAAAGTTTGAGATATGAAGCAAAAATATAGTAATGCAGGAGATCAAGCTGTGAGGAACGATATGGAAAATCATAAGAATGTATAGCCAAGATATAACAGGGACGACGGAAAATGGAAAAGAAAAAATAAAAACAAAGGAAAGAGGAAGCGTACTTCTAGTGGGGAATTAGAATGCAAGAACTGGGAAAGAAGGAGGATGAATTGATGAAATGGATTGTGAAAATAAGAAAGTAAAGATAAGACAGTCAAAAGATAAAGCAATAAATGAGGAAGGAAGAAGACTCGTAAAAGAAATAACAGAAGAAGGGTGGTGCATAATAAATGGGGAAAAAGGAGAAACAGGAGAGTTCACATATGTTGGAGGCAGAGGGTAATCTGTAATAGATTACGTAAAAGAAAATCAAGTAGCTTTGGATCAAATAAATGAAATGAAAATAGGGCAAAAACGGAGTCGGATCATATGCCATTAGAAGTATATTTACAGAAAGAAATAAAACTGGATTCAAAGGAAGAGGAAGAGGAAAAAAGATAGAGAGAGGAAAATGGTCTCAAGAATTGATTGAGCAGTATCAAGAAAGGTGCAAGGAATGGAGGTGGAAAAAAGAAGAGTTAGAGGGAAGATGGAATGAGTTAAAAGAAGTAATAGAAAGAGCAGTAAATAAGGAGGAAAAGAAAGTAAAATCATGGATATAGAAATGGAGATAGAAAATGGTATGATAAGGAATGGAAAGAAAAAAGAAGGAATTAAGGAGAATAATGAAGTTATGGAGGTAAAAGAAGATACAAATTGAATATTACATAAAAAAAAAGAGAGTATAGAAATTGGTAAGAGCCAAAAAGAAAAAGGTTTGAAAGTTTAGAAGAAGAAAAGTTAAAAAATGTAGCAGGGGAAAGTGAAGTATGAAAGTATATAAATAGATTCAGAAAAAAACGGAGAGAAGAAGTAAGTAAGAAGATAAAAATGGAAGATTGGAGAAAGCATTCCATGGAAAAGCCAGGAGAAAATGACAAAAAGAATCAGCACAAAAGGAAACGAGGAGGGAAGAGGCAAGTCAGCATACAGAGGATCAAGAAAAATTGAGCAGGGAAGAATTTGTAAAACAGGTTAATAGATTAAAGAGATGAAAAGCACTAGGAGAGGACAAGTTATAAAAATGAAGTTTGGAAATATATGCCAAAGGAGGTGGGCATAACGCTTTGGGAGTTAGTAAGGAAAGTATGGGAAAAAGGAGAAATACCGGAGCAGGGAAGAAAAGAGGTGATTTGCATGATTCATAAAAAAGGTGATAGAGATAAAATAGAGAATTATAGAGGGGTTACATTTATTTGCACAGCATATAAGATCTATGCATACATGTTAAATGAAAAATCAAAGAAGGAAGTGAAGGATAAGTTAGCAGAAAGTCAGTTTGGGTTTAGAGAGAGAAGAGGGGTAATCGAAGCAATATATACACTTAAGCATATAATAGACGAAAAATTAAACAATCCAAAAGGGAAAATACTCGCGTGTTTTTAGATCTCAAGGAAGCATTCGATCGAGTTGATAGAGAAGTTCTAAAGGAAAGGATGATGGAGATAGGGGTGCATGTAAATTTAAGTAATAGGATTATGAATATATATAAAGAAACTAGAAATATAATTAAATAGGGAGATGTAGAAGCAGAGGAATTTTGGACAGAAAAAGAAGTGAGGCAAGGATGTCCTTGAAGCCCAACTCTATTCAATAAATATATTTGGCGGACCTGGAGGAAAAGATGAAAAAGGGGCAAATTGGGGGGGTGTAGAATAAAAAACGAGAAAGTTTGGAGTATAGCTTACGCGGATGATATTGTTTTAATAGCAGATAGAGGAAAAGAGTTGAAAGAAATGTTCAGAAGATTTAAAAAGTATCTTAAATGTAAGAATATGATTTTAAGTGAAGCAAAAACAAAAATGGTATTTGAAAAAAGAAGAGAAGAAAATAGAAGGTGGAAGTGGGGAGACAAAGGATTAGAAGAAGTAGATGAAATAAGATATTTAGGATACATACTACAGAAAAATGGAAAAAATGATTAGCACATGGGGGAGAGGAAGAGAGAAGCGGTAATTGCGATGAACAATGCGTGGAGTATAGGTTAAAGGATATTTAAGAAAAGTTACAGAAGAAGAAGGAAATTATTCACAACGCTAGTGGAAATTGTAGCGTAGTTTGGAGCGGAAATATAGGGATGGGAAGAAGATGAGAGGCTGGAAAGTGTTCAAAGAAGATATATGAAATGGATTTTAGGTTTAAATAGTAACACGCAAAATTATATAGTGCAGGAAGAATGTAAATATGAAAGAATGAGAATAAAAGCGTTAAGAAGAGTGTTAAAATTTGAAGAGAAAATTAGGGACGCAAATATAAAACTGGTGAAAGAATGTATAAGAGAAAGGGATAAAGTCAGAGAAAGAGAGATAATAGGGAAGGAATCAAAAAACAGAATTGAAGTATTAGGAGAAGAGAAAGTAAAAGAAACAAGATATATGAGAGGTATGGTATTTAAAGAAGAGATCAGAGAAAATTTCTTTTGAGCAAGAAAAGGAAAAATAAAGATAAAAGAATGGAAAAGATAGAGAACTCAAAATATAATGTAATATATAAATATATAAAGGCAAAGGAGGAACCAGAGTATTTGAAAAAGGATATGCCATTTAGGAATAGGAAAATAATAGCAAGGTTCAGATGCAGAAATGAATGTAAAAGCAGAGAATATTGGAAATAGGAAGAGGATAAAAAATGTAGACTATGCAAAGATGGAGATGAAGATCATTTGCATTATTRAAGACATGTGAAATWACGAGGAATRAAGGAAGAAYTGAAAAAATATTAAGTTAGGATRCRAAAGAAATARAAATACTAAAACGAGTTGTCAAGAATAAAAAGGAAGCAGAGAAAGTGTGGGAGAAGAGTGGTAAAGTCAGGTTGGGCAAGACAGATGATTAAATAAAGGTAAAAAAACGGAAAGAAAGGGTTAACTTTAAAGATTGGAATGAGAAGAAGGATAATATGAAAAGAGAGAAGACAAAGTAAGAAGATACGGAGAAGAAAGAAGAAGAATGGGGAATAGGAGATTGTATATAAAAATATAATAAAAAATTCAGATTATAATTATTTCTTTTTTTTTTTTAGGATTTTAGTATAAATGGATTAGTTTGTAGAAGTGAATTTCTATGTTGATAATTAGATCAAAAATTATTTTTAGTTTCTTTGAAGTTAAAATAAGTTTGGATAGAATATGTAAGAAATATTGTAGTATTTTTGTAAAAAGAAAAAGTTGTAACAGAAGCCCTTCAAACCCGAAAAGAATAGGTAAAAATACTAAATAAAAAACAATGAAAATAGTAATAAACGCTTTGATGAATGACGCAAAATTATTAAACTTAATTTAAATACAATGTAACATAAAATAAAAATTAGATTAAAAGAAATGAAAATAAACACAATATTAAATTAAATGGAAACAAAAATTGAACATAAACATTAAAAAATCAGACTGAGGTAAAATATGACGTTTTCGTATGTATGAAGATTAGTTAGTATTACATATGTTTAAATGTTCCGTGCCAAATAGAAATATGGCAAACAAATATCGTTGGATTTACCTCTATCTTATGAGCGTATTTTTAAGCAGATAAACAATTTTTTTATAAATAATAAACAATTATTTTATCAATAAATTAACGCACAATAAAAACATGACTGTATGTAAATTCAACGTTGTGTCAAAATTTCAAAATGAAACAACAAATTCAATCGATAAACTACTTTCAGAGATTTGCGGTTTTACAAAAACGAAAGTTAAATTTTTTTATATATATAGATTAGACTCGCACTAACAATACGAAGTAAATGTAATATTTGCCGGTTTACCACAAGGTAGTGTACTTGGACTGGTTTTTTAAACGCTCTATACTACGGATATCCCAACAACGCAAAACATACATGAAACACATTTGCCGACAACACTGCAATTTAGCTTTACACAAAGATCCTCAAGAAGCAGTTTAAATTTTGCCAAATCACGTAAAATTGCTTGAAAAATGGCTGATAGATCAAAAAATAAAAAACAACTACAATAAATGCAATCAGATTATAATACATTCACTTTTCGCAAAGGTAGTGTACCAGCGATTGGAATACACAATACTGAAATAACACAAACAACATCATTCATATATTTTAGTTTTCACCTTGATTCTAAATTATTCTGGAAACAACAGATTCGTAAAAGAAATATTAAAAAATAAACTTAAAAAAGGAGACATGTACTAGATAACAAGACGAAAATCTAAACCATATATAGAAAATAATTTATTATAATACTAAATGATAATAAAACCTATTTGAACGTACGGCATTTAGTTGTAAGACACGGCGGCTAAAAGCTATATCTTAAAAATGGAAGCTATGCATTTGATTATACTGCGCACAATTGTGTACTCGCAATTGTACGCGAGAAATGAGAATATACGCAAAGATTTATAAATCCCAGCAGTATCAAAGGAGATTCAGTGGATTTCTGACAATTATAAAACAAGGACTTTAAGCTACCCTTACTTGTTAGCCGACCCTCTTTACGACAAAAATTCAGCTAGAAGACTTAAGAAAAAAATTCCTAATATTTAATTACGATAGACTGAAATAACATATTGTAACAGATTTATTTCATTTGGAATATCACTTAAGTTCTAAACCTAATTTAATGAAACAACTGGCCTATTGTCTCATGAAACAAAAAAATTGCTGGGTAATTTGTAGAAGTTAAATAAAATAAAAAGAAATTAAAATATGCAGTTTGTTTCCGAAAAATTAAGTAATATTTGGCAATAAGTAAACTCGGTAAAGTTACAGTAACTAAAAACTTAAGGGTAAACAGAAAAAAGAGATTGATAATATGCTACAAAAAATATAAGTATAAAAGGTAAAAAAGTGAGCTTGTGAGAAATTGTAAACAAAATCTTGTAATTGATACAATTCTAATAAACAATGCTTTTATTTTTTGGATAAAGTAAACCAAAATATAAGAACAAAAATACAAATAATTCAAAGTTAATTACATATTCATAATTATGTTTTAAATACAAGATTAAAAAATTGTTTATGTGTGCATTTTCAAAAAAGGAATGTATTTGTATGTTCATATTATAACGGTATCTAAATAGTATCTAGAATAAAGATATTTTCTCACCTTATCAAACGAACGTGTTTGATAATTAGTTGTCTTAAATTACGTTGATGATCAGATGAATCGTTTAATACATATTTGATCTTGTGAGACAGTGCAGAAAATAAACCACTGACATGAAGTACCAAGCAAATGAAAAGACAATCCGTACCAACGTACCCTAAGACGATACAAGGTATAATTAAAGCTTGATAACAACAAAGGCAGATGTACGTTAATACATTTGTTGGTTCGATAAATAGCCAGACTTTGTAGGGTAACCTGTATCCGTAAGATGAGTTTCCTAAAACTATAATGAATTAAAATAAAAAATTATGTTGCAATAAGTAATTCTTTTCTCAAAAAATTTTTTAATTAAACGAAAAAGATACTTTTTAATACAACTAAGAAATAAAAAATATATTTATTATCTATAATAATTATATAAAT
>NW_014569880.1:101031-103630 GCF_001313835.1 Polistes canadensis
AAAAAAAAATAAAAATTGGTTCAAAACTTTTAAGTGGCCATGTTCCCATGAGTTTCATTGCACGTTCTGTTAATTCCAATGCATTTGAGGTACTGCTAAAATCGATTTCCTAAACAAAAAAAGAGAGAAAAATTAGTAGTCAATTATATACTCTCATAGTATTTAAAAAAACTAGTGTATGATAAATAGTAATAATTAAGAGTATAAAACTCATTCTATAAGTAAATAACTTTTATAATCTTTTTATTGGAAAGAGAATTTAGCTTTAAAATAATCATTTCTCAAATATAATTAAATAATGAAGATCATATATGAGCTCTTACAGGATGGGTTATTTCAAAATGAGAATTTTACAATAGCCGCAGATTTTTTGATTCATATTCTTATTTATACATTTTTGCGTTTCTTTATGAAATGATTTAAATCCTGAAAAAACTGACCAAAAACCCTGAAATTGCAGAACTTACAATTTAAAATATGAAAAAAGACAGAATTACCAATTTTTTTATACGTTAACTAGATAATATGCGAATTTACAAGAAAATAGTAATTAAAGCGTGAAACTTTTGTATAATTTATCATGGATATATTTTTCTCGTTTTATCTATTAAGAGTATAGGTAAAAGGTAGCAAGAAAAATGCAAGAGGCGAGGAATGAATGAGTTTATAACATAAGTTTACAGACTGAGAAGGGGCAAATTTGTTAAGAAAGAAATTTAAGGGGATGTAGAAGAGTATAAGGTTGACTATACAGGGAAATGAGAAGGAAAAAAGGAAAATACCAAACTGTAAAAATTAAAAGAGAAGGAAAAAATCCAAAAAGAAAAAGAGAAAGTAAGGAAAAGTTCGAGCAATTTTTATAATTCTTTGTGTATTTTCATTTCTATATTAGCGTTTGTCTATATTCTTAATGATCTTTTTTAATTTATATTTTGTTTGTATAGTTATTTAAAAATTTTTAGATAAAAGAAGCAGTAAAAAAATGGAGATAAAAATTGAGTATTACAAGTAAGTACTAAAAAGAATGGTCTAAATTTGTTGATATATACAGGATTTCTCTGTTTGAAGGTACTAATTTAATTTTTTACTTGTTTACAATTGCAATAAAAAATTTACAAGAAAAAAATTGCACGATAGGAAAGCGAGAACGTAATGGTTAAAAAATTTTTTTTTTTGGTTTTTTATTTATGACATTTTAAGGTGATTGATGTTTCCTTCCATGGAACCTTTACTTTCTTCAGATGTTTTTCTAGAGCACGGAAAAACCTAGTAAAATAATTTAATGGTTTTAGGTAATTGTAACAATTAGTTAACGAGATTATTATATCTAAAGATATTTAATGTAAATAAGGACTTGTATACAATATCTTTTCTTTTATTTATTCACATAATAAATTTTATCACTTTTTTTTATAATCATAGTCAATTTCTTAAGCTTCTTTGAAGACTTATATTTGAACTGCTATTTTTGTTGTGGTTTCTTTTGTATCACACTGCGATTCTTTTAAGTTTTTTGTGGTTCGATTAAAGATTTTTCATGTAATATTTTTAGAGAAAATCAAATACTCTTGTAATTAATGGAAACCGTAATTTACCTGTTCAATAAAAAAAAATAAGTTTATTTCTTCATAGAAATTTTTTATTCTCGTTGCAGTAATATTATTTTGTGAGGCAACAATTTCTTTATCTTTTCGATATTAAAAGCCTTTAAAGATCTATCAACAATTTATTTAAGAGATGAAGATTTAGCTATTTTTACTTGCATACGCTGTACTTCTTTTTTGTAAACTTTCTGTAGTTTATTAAAATTAGTTATTTTTCTTCGTAATTTATCATTACCTTACGTATATATATATTTTTTTAAATTTTGTTTTTACTTACACAAGCTTGTCTAGAAACAATATTATCATTTTTATCATTATTTTTCCAAGTTTCCATTATTATTGTTTTTTCAGATTTTTTGACGTTATAATTTTTTTTGCGCGTTAGGGAAAAAATAATAAGAGGAATTTTCACGATGCGTGCGCATAGCGACACGAAATTAACTGAACAAAGTTAGTCGGTATTCACGATGCGTGCGTACAACAAATATGAAATTAACAGCATAAAGTAAGTCGATAATTCTCCCTTAAATTTTGTGATGACTGATATCTATATTTAAAGAGGATTCTTCGTTCAATCGTTAGTAGATACGGACGTGTTTATCTACCACTCCTAAGAATGCAAGTATTTAAATAATAAATACGTTGAGATACAGTGTAACGTACATTAAGTTTACATCGCAGATACAAGGGTGAAGTAATCAGTGTCCTAATGAGATAATACTGTGCACTCTCGCGGGTAACCGCGTGTTCAAGCCTATGGCAAAAAAACTTTGAACATGGAAATTAAAAACATCCCACCTCTTCAAATAGTTAGTAACGGCAACAGCTAAATTATTCGAACAAGAGCTAATTCCGAAACAAATCAATTGTCTATAGAAACAAAACAATCCTCTAACCTTACTTGTACACAAAAGAGAATAATCAAAAAAGATAATAGAAACTCGTGTAAGGAAAGTTAGATGGATACAGAATCGGAAGATTCGCAAAACTGGATT
>NW_014569880.1:104929-108867 GCF_001313835.1 Polistes canadensis
TAATCAATCAGATAATAAAAAAATTATATTTAATAAATAAATAATTTATTTATATATAATTTTTGTGTATGGAATATTAGTTTTTTATATATGTACGGATATATAGAAAATTAATAAAGTTTCTATAAATGTAAATTTTGTACCAATTTTTTTAACAATTTAAAAATTATATTTCTACTATGAGTATTGTATTTATTTAATTTGTCTGCTGTCTGCACAATTTACATTCATAATTTTCTATACTTTTTATATTAATATTGGGAATACTGAGTTTTTATTTTAATTTTTTAAATTTAATTATTTGTTATTTTGTTTTGTTATACCAAAGAAGTGTAACTTCTTACATACGTATATAAATAAACACAAACGTTTATTTTGTTATGAAGCTCTGATTCTTTTATCCAAAATTTTGTTTCTAGAAATGACATTTTGTTCCTATTTAGAAAATTTATTACCTATTTTCTATTTCTTTAGATGATTTCTGATTTTATTTCTTACCTTTTTTGACAATAGTTAATATGTTGTTTTTAATTTTTTTTCTAGTAATTACAATTTTAACTTTTTATCTCCTCTTTTCTTCCTATGTTTTTTTTTTTTTTTATTAACTCCATACATATTTACAATTTGGCTGTATAAACATTTAGTAAATTGTTATTTAAGTTAAAAAGATAGCACGTGGACAATTTCTCCAATGAGATAGCGTCGCTATTGTCGTTTATTTCGTTTAGATTTTATTTTTAGTAGGTCTCCTGGGTGGTTTCTGTCGAGCCTACTAGGGATATATTGGTTGTAGTTATCGTTGGCTAGCGGGTTTATGTGCGTATCAATTCTTCTATTGTATCTGACTTGGTTATTTCTTCTTCTATCGTAGGAATATTTAAGTCTTTCCTTATCTCTTCGTTACGAACGTACCATGGAATATTCACGCTAGTGCGTACGGTTATGGATTGTTGTACCTCGAGCTTGGCAATGTGTCTTTTCGCTGTTATACCCCATAGCGGTAATCCATATGTCCAGATAAGTTTCATTATTGTTCTGTAAATTATTAGTTTGTTCCCAATGCTAAGTTTCGATTTTTTACCAGTTAGCCAAGTCATTTGTCTCCTTTTTAAACGAATTTGTTCAATTTTTGGCATTTATATGCTTTTTCTATGTGAGTTTGGAATTTAGGTGAATTCTCAAATACTTGACCGTTATTACTTGCAGATTTTCTGTATTACATAGTTTTAGTTTTGATATTTTGTTTTTTCTCAGTGTAAATGTGATATGTTTAAACTTGGTAGAGTTTACCTTGATCTTTCTATTACGTAACCATTCTTGGAGAAAGTTGATTTGGTTTTGTAACGATTGAATTGCTTGTTGTGGGTCTTTGTTTATGGTAAGCATTGCCGTCTCGTCTGCAAATGTCAAGACTGTACAATTTTCGTATATTAGTATGTCTGCCGTATAGAGGGTCTAGAAAATTAGTCTGAGGATACTTCCCTGCGGAACTCCAACTTTGATTAGTTCGATCTTCGAATCAGTGTCTTTTATTATTACGTAAAATATTCTGCGGAAAGGTAAGATATTTGGAGTTTGTAATACGGGTGTGGAAAGTGTTTTTTGACTGTTTGTAATAATCCGTGATGCCACACTTTATCGGAAGTTTTTTCCACATCTATGAAGACAGCAGAACAGTACTCTTTATTTTCTAATGCTGTGATTATCGTATTAGTAAGTCTGTGTACTTGTTCAATGGTAGAGTGTTTGTTTTGGAATCCAAATTTATGTTCAGCAATTAGGTTTTTGTCAGAAATAAATAGTATCATTCTCTTGTATATTATTTTTTCCAGCAGCTTAGATAGTAATGGTAAGAGCAATATCGGTCTATAATCATCATGCGGATTTTTATTAGGTTTAAGAAGCATTATAATTTCCGCGAGTTTCCAAGTACTTAGCAAGTGATGGACACGTAATATTGCGTTAAATAATATTGTCAGCATCCTAATTCTTTTAGGTGGAAGTTCTTTTAGTATTCTACCATTTATTAGATCGTAACCTGGTGTCTTTCTCAATTTGATTTGTGATATTAGCATTCTAATTTCTTTAGCTGCTGTGTTATTATTGTTTTCATGAGTTTGTGTTTTGTTTCTGAAGTCGTTTACGTAAGTTTCTTTGTATGTTTTACTATTGAAGTTTTGTGCTGTGAATATGCTTTCTAGGTTTAATGCGAAAATTTCTGCTTGTTTTTCTTTGCTTTTCGCCCATGAGCCGTCAACATTTCGTGTGGCTGGTATTGATTTTACTAGTCTTTTAAATCTTTTTGCATTTTTCCAGAGAGAGTAGTTAGTATCTTCGTGAGGTGAAAGTGATGTCAGGTATCTTTCGAATTCCGCATTGTTGTGATCCCGTATGCTATGCTTAACATCTTTTGTTAATTTGTTTAGTAGTTTTTTATTACTACTTGTTTTATTTTTCTGATACCTTGCTTTTGTTTGCCTTTTTAATTTTATTTTATGTAAAATAATGCTAGGATATGGCGGGATTTTTCTGGGGAAAACACTTTAAAATGTAAACGCCCACGCTACTTCTTGTATAGCATCTGTTAAAATATTAATTGCTATTTTTATTTGAAAAGAGTTCTTAAGCGGAATATTACAGTTTAGTTTGGATTGTAAAGTTTCTTTAAAGATCATCCAGTTTGTACTTTCATTGCACAGAGTTGGTGATTTTTTATATAAGATAGATTTGTTCTGGTATGTGATTATTATTGGTGAATGGTCAGAGTTGAGCTTTAGAGATGATTCGGTTTTAAAGATAATTATGTTTAGGCTTTTTAGGACGCCGAAGTTTAATAAGTCGGGAGTTTTGTTATAAGCTAAGGGCCAGTAGGTTGGTTCGCCTTTCGTGAGCATGTTTAGGTTTGTGTTGGTTATGTATGAGTTTAATGTTTTACCTCAGGGTGAAGTTATGTTTGATCCTCAATTTTGATGCTTGATGTTGAAGTCGTCAGCTGCTATAAATTTATTACCTAATGCCTTGAAACGTTGTTCCATTGATCTATTGAAATTGTGAATTGTGGCGTTGCATAAATAGCCCAGAATCTAAGTCAATTACACTGAATTCTTAAAGTAATTGTTGTAACTTCTTTCTATGTGTCTACTCGAAATGAGCATTTTAAGTTAAGAGGCTAACAACGATACCAAGCCTTTTTGGACAGCAAACAAAAAAAAGTTTTAACCTCTTAAAAAAAATTTTTTCCACAATCAGTTATAGTTATAAAAAATAAGCGAATTCTATGAAAGTAGTGAAACAAATTATAATAAAAGTACAATTCAATAGCTAAATCACAAGCTAGTGAAGCTTTTCACAGCTGAAGTAATAAATAAGAAATACGTATCGCAGTTGTTTAAAGAAATAATTAAAATCGATATCTCTAGTGAAACGAAATAAAAAAAAATTCTACACATCAGCGGGGTAATTAAACTACTAGAATTCTCGATTTACGACATATTTCGTTTCTTTATTTAAATGAAATTTTCACTACATGTAACCCATTGATATTCTTCTTACATGAACAGATATCATAAGATAATAAACAAGAGAAGTTACCTGTACCACTCTCTCCACCCAGGAAAAAAGCATTTTAAATCATAACTTAAAGATTTTAGCTTCCCTTATCTTTGATGCGTACACTTTGCTCTTCTATATCACGATACATATTATATTATTAGGTTTACAAATAATTTTTCGCTGCTTTGAGAGAGATGCCATATCACGAGGCTTACGTTACAATTCGCAGATGATAATCGGCTTGAAAATAAGGTTGCTTATTCAAGAGAAACATAACCCTATCATATTATTAACTTCGTATTAGCATCATATATTTGTTTTTATCCAAGAATGTATAAATTTGAGCCAAATAAGCGTTATTTGCGGGAACTTTTAATTTACTTCTT
>NW_014569880.1:112677-115846 GCF_001313835.1 Polistes canadensis
TTTTCTCGGTAATTATTACTTATTTACTTCAAACTTCAAGTACTTCAGAAAATTTATGAAAAATAAACTATCTCTTATAACTCAATGTTATAAGCAATTCTTCAAATTTTTAAATATATAGCAAGTTCTAAGTTCCCTCTTATTTTGCTTGTAAAACGTTCGATAATGATCTCTCAACTTTAGAAAGCAAGTTTTGCTTCTAATAATATTTAATAAGCTTTATCGCATGCTTGTAACGAGTCCATAAACTTATCCGCATTTTCCTTCATCGATTTTTCTCGTTAAAATTAACGACTTCTACTGCATGACACATTTTATTAATAATTTCGATTAATTCTTTTCCTTTTGGTTTTTTCTGTAATTTCTTTGTGGAAAATTATTATCTATATTATTATCTATTTTCATAGACTTAAGGCGTAGACTAGTATTTTTTAGTGTTCCGTTGGCTTCAAATGTTTTAATATTGGTATTATAGAGAAAAGTTATATCTAAAAAATTATGTTTTCTAACTACACCATGATGGCGTCGCACGCGAAGTATTGCTCAATGGCCGGCTACACCACATTAGCGTCGCACACAACGCGTAGCTTTACGACCGGCGACATTTCCTAAGTAGTGCTTCGCGGTGACCATCAGGACATCTTACTAGTTCATCCAAAAAGACAAAAAATATAAATCATTAGTTTATCTTGTCCTTTATCGAACCTTTTTTTTTTTAAATTAAAAAAAATGGTGGCTTTTGGCATTTTTCGATTTTTGAGAAACAAATCATGATTTTTTGTTAAAAAAAATTTTGTAAAAATCGATATTTTCCACATAAACGAAAATTCTTCGATGAAAGATTAGTTTTAGCGATATTAATAAGAAGTAAAAATTTCATCAAAATCCTTTGAAGGTGTTCGGCGAATTTAAGGCATTGGAGTGGATTCGTATTGTGCACTGAATAGGTTTGGTTGTGGCGGCGTAAGTGGAGTTACGAGGGCGTGCAAGGGCATTCGAGATGCATGCGGGAGCGCCTTATCATACGATGTCCATGCGAGAGTGCCTTGATGTGCGAGAAGGAGATAGGGTGCGTTGGGCCTTGTACCTCGAATGTGCACATGGTCACTTAAAATCTAGATAGCTTAGAAAAGGGTTCGTTTTTTGGAAAAGACAGTTCCGCCATATTGGATTTGTTCTGTTGAGTTCAGCTTGCGTGTGCGACTTTGGGGAACGGTGCGTTACGTACCAAAGGCAAGAGGCTGGTGTGAGGTGTGTGGGCTTGTGCCGATCACCTGGAAGGATTTATAGTTTCTGATAAACTGCTATCGTGGGAGGAATTGTAGCTACTGACTGGCTACCATAGTAGACGAAGTAGTTTCAAGTTTCTTCGAACTAAGTTTCAGTTTATAGAGGTACGCATAGTATAGCGACACGCACAGTCTTAACAACCCGCTCCATGCTCGCTTTTGTGTGTGTGTGTGTGTGTGGGAGCAGGGTGTGTGTTTAATGTGGGAGGTTGTGTGTGTATGCCTGTTGCCCGATAATTTATTCTTTTCAATATTACCTAAATAGCATTTAATGTTCTATAGAATGTCTAAGTATTATGTTCAATGCTTAGGAAAATTCCGTAAAAGTTCTTTTGTTTCCTACATTGTCCAAAAACGCTTTGCATTGTGGACAATGCCGGGGTATTGCTAACATTGTCTGATTTTCCACTATTCCGATAACATATATATATATATATATATATGTTATATTATGTATATATATAATATAATATATACATAACTAATTACATAATTTTAAATGCAATAAACAATTATAATAGATACAGTATTAGTCATTTATATACATTATTTACATATGTAAATTTAAATGAATTGTATTTCAAGCAGAGTCGTTAAAACCTTGAAGGCCTTGCGACACTGGTTTTTCTTTTTCTTTTTTTTTTATCCAATTTTTCATATAAATAATAGAAATTCTAATAAGTATTTTTAAAATATAAGCTTATCAATTGAAAATTTTTTATCCGCATAGATATGTAAATAAATATTAAAAACGTGATTTAATAAAAAAACAAAAGAAAAAATTTAAATGAATTAAAAGATTATCAATAAAAAAAATTGTAATCAATATACATAGTTACATAATTTTTCATTTTTTATTGCATTACTATTACATTTACTCTGGACGTAAAGGAAAGTTTATTGAAATTATAGAGAGTCATTTTGAAATGTACGATTATTTCAATATGTTGATGCAAGATTAATGTGCCACAAGTCATCCTACAATAATATTTCTATTTAATATATTTTACCATGGTAAATAGTGAAAATTTATTACCAGTTCCTCAAAAATACAATGTTGGATCATTAAAAGGAAAATCACATAAACTTATAACTTATTTTTAATATACGTAACACAAAGTTTGAACACATTACATTTAAATAAAATAACTGTTACATTAATTTAGATTACCTAAAGATCTATCATAGCCAAAAAATCCACAACGTAAATAAGCAAATGATGCCGATGATATCATTTATCCTCCACAAATTATTACATTACCAGATACACCAAGGAAAAGTCGTTCTATAGTACGTACGCCGCAATGTCAGTAAGTGATATATTAAATAACCTTATAAAAATTTTAATATCACTATGTTTTTAGGAAGTAACAAATAAATGTGAAAGAAATTCTTCCTAAATTAAAGATCATTCAAAATAATGGAAATGAAAGATCTAAATTTTTCCGTCTATCAACCACTTAATACAATGAAAAAGAAAACTTAATTCTTTTGATCCTCGTTTTAAGCGATATAATATTTTACGATGTACAAAATGGATGTTTTATACATAAAAAATTATTGATTAAAATATAGTATTTATTATTTTATTAGTGTGACTGCAATTAAGAATCAGACTATACCGACACAGTCTAATAAACAAAATAATAATTCAAAAGAACCACAGCAGTCTGCTCTTATCTTCTAAAGATCATAATTTCTCTGCAAAACGACGAACAAAACTGCTTCTGAGAGAAATTTAAATATGTACAGTTTATTTGATTATTAATAAGAAATATTTAAGTTTAGTTGCAATTATAATAAATTTTACTATAGACTATATAACATTTAAAATAAATATTTTATATAGTCAGCAGATAATACAAGAAAATATGAAGAAG
>NW_014569880.1:117726-119868 GCF_001313835.1 Polistes canadensis
GGGTTGCGTCAGGTTCTAGTTCACACGGGTGAATCTTTTACAAATTATCATACTCTTAAAAAATACAAGACTTGTTAATAAATAACTTTGTATATTATTATAATAAGAAATGTGATTATTGTGGRGTGACAMATTTCRCACCTAACGGACAACCATCTGCYATAGTTTCCTTATCTWTTCCGCATTTTTCTTTWCAGTTCGAATTGTAGATTCATTCAAATTTATCGATTTCGCAACAGACAATAATTTYCTCGACCATTAAAACAATTTAAAATTTKGATTTTGTCCCCAAGAAATATAAACTTTCTGTTAAACTGTTTCCTTATTTCTTTTATRTCAGACATTATGCAATTCAGGGATTAGCAATTATCTTATTATTATTATATTACAGCAAATAAAATATATGATCTACAGTATTGCGAAATATTAGCTAATTACGATAATACAGATTAAACGAGTGAAAAACACTTTATTGAACACTAATCGTGATTTGTACGTCTGTACGGATTTACATACAGCTTCCTTCTAAGTAGAAATTAAAATTAATGACAAAGTAGGTGATTGCAATAACGAAAGTTCGGCAGCGCTATTGGATAAAAAAGTTCGAGCAAATACGCTACAGCTAAATATTCGGTCTATTTTAAGCATTAGAACAGAGCACTGTGAACAATCTCACATCGTTTCTTCGCTTATAGAGGAATTCTCTGATAACTGAAATTGAGGAAAATAGGGATGTACCTTTACTAAAAAGAAGAGAATTCCCCGTTACTTTTTACTGTAGAAATGTAATACATAGATAAATTCATGCTAATAAGAATATTTTTTAACCAATTAAGTTGATGGAATGTTGTAAAACGGAGCCCGCGTTATTAGAGTACCGCGTAATTGGTGGTGTCGCAAATGGCTGACGCGTTGTAGGAGAGTTGACTGTATATGTTTCTTTCATTAAAGRTGAGTAAAATCCTTACATTTCATATTTATATTATTCTAGGTACAAAAATTTACAAAAAACAAATAATTCAGAAATATACCTATATACTTACTTTTCAAATTATCCAAGATAATTAATGTTTATCGAGCGAGAAAGGCGTGGAGATATAAACCAAAATTTGTCCGTAAATTTAATTGCGATCGAAATAGATAGAACTATAATGAAATTTTTCAAACCCTTTTACATAGGAATGTGCATAATTGATATATCAAAATTACGTTCATACAAGTTTCATTATAATTACATTATCTCTCGCTTATCGGGAAAATGTAGATTTATGTATACCGTAAATTTATTGTTTACGACTTCCAAAAAAAAATACCTTAAATTAAAAATTTTTTGTTTAAAATACTCAGAAAAATATATAGATCATTTTTACAAAATCCAAAATTGCAACAATTCAATTGTTTAAAAAATAGCTATTTCGCAAGTTGCTATAGATTAAAATATCTCGTAAACTAATGAAAAGTAGTCGAGATTTGCTGYGTACGACATTTAGAGAAAAGAATAATGAATCGAATGAATAACTAATAGTTTACAAAATATTAATTTTTAATGAAAAATTTAGGTTTCGAGCGCGAGCGCTTGTAAAAAAATAGCAATTTGGCGAAAAATCCATCGATTTGAAATTCTTTTTTTTTTAAATTGTAGCACTAAATTTGCTTTATTACGAAAAAACTTAGGTATACTCAAAAAAATTTTTTACAATGTTTATCACCAAAAAACGAATTTTTGTTTTCTGGCATTAAAAAATAGTCAATATGGAAAAATTAATTTTTTTTTAATATTGACATCCTATAGACCAAAATGCATAAGGCTAGCTAAAAAATAAATGTACAAATATTTTTTTTTAATGGAAAAAAAATGCAGTCTTAAAATAATAAATTTTTTCGTCCCTTACTCCGAAGCCAATGAATAATAAAGATGTCACAYTCTTCGGATCTCTCATATGCTGCACAGCGCATGCGCGAGTTYCTACTTACTAATGGGGGGGTTTATTACCGCTGTAATAAATGAGATTAAGGAAAGTGAGTCTGAACTTCTATTTTTCTAAGCTTTTAAACAATAAGTTAATTAATAAAAAAAAAATCGTTATCACAATATAGGTATCAAACGACTCGGAATTTCATGTATCGGATAAATACACTATC
>NW_014569880.1:120121-122617 GCF_001313835.1 Polistes canadensis
CAAGTTCTAATCATGATCAAGCGCTGCTTTACTTAAATATGGTCGAGCAGGAACTAGTGATGTCACCGTGCCATGCCCGTTGACGCATAAAGTAATTTGATATAACTCCCTTATATTTAGTGTGGACTGATATCAATATTTTGATATTTTAGACTAGGATTAGTATACAATTAAATTTCTGTTTAAGTTTTCTAGATGCCTAAAACTAATGCAGAGAAATGTAAAGAATATCGTCTTCGTAAGAAGAAGAATAAGGAAAATAAGGAAATAAAAACGCAAACTAGTGCGGAACGTTGTAGGGTGTATAGGCTGCGAGGAAAAATGATTGCACTAGGATATGAATTGTTTGCGAATCAAATTTTAAGTATCCTTTCAACTTTTAATTTACTTTTCGAACAAACGGCTCAGCCTTTGATTACCGGTACAAATTTATATAATTTAATTGTCACATCCTAAGCTAATAATATTGCTAATTATTTATTTTATTGGTTTGGTCTTTATTTTTTGAAGTTATTTGAAGTTATATTTTGAAGTTATTTACATTTATTTTACACTTATTTATTACTAAATAACGAGCGTGGCTTGACGAGGATTTCCTTCAGAATTCGTGTGGCACTCAACGTGATAACGATTTATGTATCATTTGTAAAGATTATAGATTCTATAATTTATATATATAATATATAATTCTATAATATATATATTTTCGAAATACGCGACTCAATCATTTTGAGAATATTGAGAATATCGAAATATTGTTATCGCGTCTCCCCACTCTCCAAACCGTTACTAAGCACGCCCTTCTGGGTCCATCAACAAAGACACTCGTCCTATTTTTCCACTGGACGCCTACGACGATACGTTTTAGACAAGCAGCGAAGAATTAACAAGAAAACCGACAAACAAAACGATACAAGCTAGAAGCGAATTAAGAAAAGTATAAGTATTCCTTATACTTCCATAAACGTGGTGAGCCTTGTTGTTGAATCCGTATACAGGCGAAGCGAACGAGAGGTGAGACACGTGTTCAATCTTCTATTAGACGCAATTCGTTATTATAATTAATTTATCAACCAGAGCTTTTATGCGAGCAAGAGGTGAGACACGTGCTCAATTTTTGCTTAGACGCAATTCCTTATTGTATCTTATTTATCAAAACCAGGAGTTTTATGCCACAAGGCTTTTTCCTGACGAGTCACTAAAGTATTATACTTTGTATCGATTTAACAAATTGTTTTTCTTTTTTCTTAGTTTTTATTTCATTTTATTAATTTTTATAATTGTATTTTATTTAAATTGTATTTAATATCTTTATTTTATTCAAGTTATTATTAAAGTTTATTTTATTTTATTTACAAATGTAAAATATATATTGCCATTCGTAAAAATTGTAGTTATTTCATATTGAATACAATGAAGATGGAGAAGTAAATGTTGTGTAGCTTAACACGTTGAGCGCCACGCGTCTTTCTAAAGCAATCCCGTTCAGGCCACGCGCGCCGCTTTTTTTTTTTTTTAGAGTTCTCATGTTACACGCTTTCATGATGGTTGACGCGGCCTAAACGGAAAGTCCAATGTCAGTCACCGATGGCTGACGCGGCCTGAACGGAAAGTCCAGTGTCAGTCACCGATGGCTGACGTGGCGCTCAACGTGTTAAGTATTTAAGATTCACTAAAGATTGGCCAGAAAATCCTAAAGAAAACTGCTGGACACGTAGTGATTCAGATTATTAAAACAAAGGCCGATCGGACGTAGATCTTCAACTATTCCCCTTAAAAACTAAACAATACAACCATTAAGATTTAACGTACACACATTTATCTTTAGTTTAAATTTAATTATTTGTTATTAATTATTGAATTTATTTATTTTATTATAATTATTTTTAATTTCAAAGTTATTAATAAACTATAATCACTTGCAGCTTTCTTATGTTTTTTTCCAAGTTATTTTTGAAGTTATTGAGGTTATACTCGTTTTGGTACGCTAATGAAGTATAACTTCTTACGTGCGTACATAAGTACACACACACGTTTTTTTTTAAGAAACTGTTAATATAAATGATAATATTCCAACAGGGTATTGTCAAGTCGCCTTTCATGAAAAATCTGTGAAATTTTCGTGAAAAAATATAAAGATTTGAGCCAATGGCAGCCACTCTTGTCTGACGCCGCGGAAAAGACGCATTTTGCGGTGGACATTAAAACTAACCAAAGACCATGGAAGGATGAAATAACAAAAAACTTTGTAACAACAAAACGTTTCCTAAAAGACAATCCGAATTTAATTATAATGAGATCGGACAAAGGGAACAACACAGTTATTATGAAGGAAGAAGAATATTTAAATGAAATGCATAAAATGTTACAAAATAAAGACATATATCAGTTATTGAATAAAGATCCTACCAGTAGATTCGAGATATTAGCCAATAATTTGATAATGAAACTAAGAAAAGAATCGATTATCACGGAAGAGATAGAAAAGAATATGAA
>NW_014569880.1:124172-128998 GCF_001313835.1 Polistes canadensis
TAATAATAAAATAAAATTTCTAGTTGCTGAAGAAGTACCAATAAAGGGACGAAACGTCCAACTAAATCAAACTAAGTTCTACTTCTTTCATGTCCAAGTTCCCTGTTAAATTTTATCATTAAAAATTGTAATTTTTGGACGAGAGAAATACTAAATAAATTATTTACTATCTTTGTTCTTTTCTTTAATAAATACAACAACAGGTGCACTACCTACAAATGTCTTATTTTTGTTATTACAAAGTATTGGAATAAGAGAGCCATAGTAGAGCATCCCAAAGTAGTTTACACTCTCATAATCAAATCTAATTATAATGGTTGTCTATAAATAATGTACAAGACATGGAAATGCAATTCTATTTTTAAATACATTAGTTATCTAAGAAACATCTTTAAAAAAATCTTAAAAAATAACTGGTATTAGGAATGAATTTATATAATTTAGATTAGGGTTAGAATGTATTCTACCTCTGTAAATACCAGTTAGATTACAATGATCAGTGACTTTAATATCGTTATCCCAGAATGATTTTTCGCAAATATGATAAGCGATTGATTCTTTAAAATTTGTATACTATTCCACTGTTAAATCTTTAATAAGAATTACTTGGATAAGTACAGCATCGATTTGAAGACCAAAATCATGCAGCTGTTCTATAAACCATTTTTTAGTAGAAACTCAAAATCTGCATAAATAACGATTGGTGTTCGATCTTTGCGCGAAAAATTGTTAAATTTAAGTATATTGTCTTTTTCTGTAGGAAAAATTATCGCACATTTGTTGATCTTTTCGCAATCGATCTATTTTCCGCGATCGAAAAATATTCTTTTTTAAAAAATTGTATTTGATAAGCGTTGTTTAATGAACACTACTTATTAACATTATTTGTTACTTTTCGCAAATAAACTTTCTATGTGTTTTTGTTAATTTGAATTGAGAACAATTTAGAGAAATGTTTTATTTATGTGAAATGATGTTCAACAGAATCGTTCGATGTCTTGACCATAAGTAAATTAGCATGTTTCTTACGTTTGTTTAACATAACGTGCAATGGCATACATTTCTTTTGTTATGATATAAAAATGTAAGTAGAAATATCATTAACATTTTCATATTTTCTTATTTGTTCCATATGCATGGACAATAAAAATTCATTTGTTATTTGCATGTTTATATAATGTAGATACGAGAATTTCATAAACGGATTTTTATTTTTATCAGCTGGATATAAGCTTGAAATAATGAACAAAAAAAAACCACGCAGGATTTTTACATTTTATGTTAAAATTGTCTTTTGTTAATGCATGCAAGTAAACACAGTATTCTTAATATCACCCATCCATTGTCATGTTTTCGAAATTCTTCAAACAATTTCAAAATTAGTTTTATCACATTACCGGAGTACTACGTGTGAAAATCAAACAACTGATAAAATATATTGTTACACGCTCTATAACTTTTCACGTCAATCTTTTATTTTAACGTAAATTTTGCTTCCAATATTGTATTAACTTTCACACAATAATGTCTCTTAAGAGCACTTTTAACACGTTGTAATACMATTGACAGACACATGAAAACATGGAGTTCTCTGGTAATTGCGAAAGCAAGTGATGACGAAGATAAGCGTTAAATTAAAATAATAAATAAAGACGTGAATAAGTCAATACAAATTATAATACTATATTTTCCCGTCACAGAAAATCCTTGTTGCATAAAAACCTTGATTGATAAATTAAATATACTAATGAATGGCATTCAAATAGAATAACGAAGAGCGCCTTTGTAAACTGGCCCAGCAGGGCGGGCATAGCAAGGGCATAAAAAGTGGGGTGGTATATTATAATTGTTATACAGTGGCTTATACACGTGTTTATACCATTTGTCCGGTGCATCCAACGACAATTTGTCGTTGCAAAATGGGTTGCTATGTGCCTTACATTAAGTGCTATATACATTTAAAATATTTGAATCCCTTGTCTTAATCCCTAATCTTAATTAAGTCCCCGAAATATATATTGTATTAAGGCACACTCATAACAACTGCCTTTCTTTACTACCAGCGATGTATCAATGCGCACCCAATGGATTATAAATAAGACAAAATACCACTTTTGCATTGCTTATTAATCATAGTAAGTGTAAACAATTGAGAAAGGTTAGCATTTTTAATATAATAAAAGGATTCCAAACTATTACAATTTTTATTGTATCCTAAAATGTTTATCTAATTGATAGCATGAACAGTTTTATCAAAAAAATTAGTCAATATTTTGGATTTATTATTTTCCAAACCTATAAAAAATAAAAATAAAAATATATGCAGTGATAATATATAAAAATATAATTATTTAAATTTAATTTACTTCACTGCTCTCTCTCTTTCTCCTTCTTTCACTCTCTGTTTTCATTACAATAAATTCCATCATTTGCATATCGAAACAGTATGCTGGAATTCATAAGTTCAAACACAAATTCTGATGATACATATAATTAAGATATATATTAAAAGATACACTTGAAAGAAATGTATCCTGCTGAATACTTTTACATACAAAATATTCTTTTTGATTTCTTGTTACCTATAAAAATTAATTATAATTAGTTGTAGTATTATATACATATAAATATAGACAAATTTGTTAGTACACACTTTCCGACCGAATATGTGCCCTTCTTAATATCATATTATTGCGTATCCTACGCAACGAGTGAGTAGGGCGAGCGTCGGGCCGTGTAAAGCCCTGCCGAGGCGTGAAACACGCGCGACAAGGCAGCATCTTTGTTTTTGGTGGCAACCAAGGGAGCATCAAGACCTTTGTAAGGGCTCCTTTTTTCTTCTAGCTTGCGCTCTCCCAACACATTTATTACGCCAATCGTATGTATCGACAGCCGCGTTATCATCGGGCTTTTCGGTGATCCAGTATTGCATCGCTTTTTCCTATAAAGCCTGGCGCGTTCATGGGCTTATCATCATTTGGGCATTCGTCATTCAAAATTCATCCTTCTGACTTTGGAAAGCTGAGACCTGCGAGAACCACATTGAAGAAAATTATTGTATTGCGCAACGTTACATCATCTAAGTTCGGACAGCGACAAAGAACAAAGGCGGTCCTACAAGTGGCTAGAATTGTTCTGCGTCTGTATGGATTCTTCTTTATACATTTCAACCAGGGTTTTTATGACAAAAGACTTTTCTCTTACAAGCCAAATAAAGCGTACTTTTTAGTACCTGCTGGGCTTAAAAATATTAGGTTTATTTGTTTTTTTGTTCCCTATCCTCCTTCCTATCAATAAACAATCTCGATTTCTTACGTGAGGGCATTTTCAATTCACGACAAAAACCCGCTGGAGAACCGATTAAGGCGTCGGTCGCAACACTTCTAATAGTTGTTTCTTCATCATATAGGTAGGGATGTTTATCAACCTTTTTAAAGGGGGGGGGGGAGTAGATTATTTAAATTTTTTTTTTACGATTTTTTGAAAATTTTAGAGATGAAATTACCACATTTATGATGAATTTTAAAATTTCTCAATGTCAAACTTTAAATCGATTTTCTCACAATTTGCTTTTTAAAAATCGGTGGACACTATCACTCAAAATCTACTAAACCAATCAATTTGATTTTTTGCATACTTTTTCTACATATATTTATCGAGTTTTTTTTTTTTAATTTAAAATATCTTTTATAGGGGCTCAAATGTTGGTTTTTGGGTCGAAAATCGGGGTTTTGACTTTAGAATGCCACACAAAATAAAAAAAAAAAATTTTTGTCTTGACAGGACTACTTGGATAAATTTATAAACTATCAGAATCGCTTGGGTTTTTTTGTTTTAGATGATCTAGTCTTACGTTCTGATGTCTACCGCTAAACGCGTTTTTTCCGCAGCGCCTGACAAAAGTTGTTGCCACTGGCTTAAATATTTATATTTTTTCACAAAAATTTCACGGAGTATTCTTAAAATGTTACTTAACAATACCTTATAAGAATATCATCATTTTTATTACCGTTTCTTTAATAAAAATTCGTAAAAATATGCCATTTTTTGACTGAATATACCCTACTCCCCCCCCCTTAATATTTGGAAGAGAAAATGTTGTTCCGACTAATAGAACTTGAGATAACACGTAGTAACATATTATTCAAATTTTACGTTTCTTATTTTGTCTTCAATAGGTACGTATGCCAACCCCCCCCCCCCACTTAAGAAACAGTTTATTAGAAAGTTCTTTTTTTAATATTCTAATTATATTCTTTTATTTATTTAAAAAAATGGAATAAAAAATTAATAAACAATCAGTATATGTGTATGTATGAACTGTAGTGATTAATATGATATTATGAATAACGACAAACAAAATTAGGCACTAACAGATTTCAGTGTCAGAATTGTTTTTTTTAATTTTGTTTTCTATAAAAACTTTGTTACTTTTTGCCTGGTATTGGTTATTATTAATAATTCTTCTAACTAGTTTATCATATATATATAATGATTTATATGATCATAATACATAATGATTTATCTGTCAGTGAGGTCAGACGTGTTTATAAAGTTCTCTCTCATTTTATAACGTATTTCCATACAGTGTATAGTTTTGCTTATTCTACATTTAATTTCTATTTTACAATGAATACTATTTGTAGTGGGTGCAATTATAGGGTTGCAAAACCTATTAAATGCAATCTGTGTGGAATTGCAGCTCATCCGAGTTGCCTACCTCGGACTGGGCATCCATTCAACAAAGGAAGATTCTTAAGCTGTAAAAGCAATGTTGAATCTCGTTCGAGCAATATTTCCAATATTTCTAATTCTTCGAGCTCTGC
>NW_014569880.1:129988-131963 GCF_001313835.1 Polistes canadensis
CTCCGTGCTCAGACATCTCCATATATGAGTCTCATTGTAAATCGGTTGAGGAGATTTTTCTTACCAATGCTTCCTCTGAGCTTGTTATTTTTGGTGACTATAATTTATCGCACTGCTCTATTTTTAATCATCCTAATGATATACTAGCTTGTCAATCTATAGGTCGTTGTTCTGTATTGAATCATGCTCAGTTAATTTGTAATTATTTTAATTATATAATCAAATAATTTATATAATCTCTACTTTGTATTTTATCCTGATCTCATTTATTGTATCTTTTTATTTTTTTTTTGTACTAGTGGGTTTATCCCGTAAAATAAATAAATAAATAATAATAATAATAATATAGCTATAAGATTATATTTTACTTAATTTTATAGAACTAAAAGCATCATCTATGTTACAAAATATTAGCCACATTTTTCTACACTTATTGTCAGATTTATTTTTTCACGAACATTAAATTTATTATTTAAAAATTTACCATTGCTACAATTCCGTATTTCTTATTACACAACTAACTTAAGAATTTCAATAATATAGTCAAATGTGTTTTTTCTTCCGTATTATAAGTGTAAATAAAAATGAGCTGTAATGATATGAAATACCGAAATCGCATAAGTAAAAATAACTATATCCATGTATACCTAGTTTTCGCTATGGAATCCAATCTTTCTCCAATGTATCATTCAAAACATTTTTACAGATATTGTCTTTAACAAAAATTTTTTTTATGACTTTCAATTTCCAAATTTTAATGAGAAACCCTTTGCCAAAGGCTGCAAGATATACTGACGAAAAGAAAAGTCCATTAAAAATATAATAAAAATATAATATTTGATGTTGAAACAGAGAATTAATTTACTAACGATGAGTCATTTGACCGACTCTTTTTTAATAAATTCTAATCACTTAATTTAGTCAATCTGAAACATAGAATATATAGAATCTGAGTATTTGTACATGGGTGCAATAATTACCCCAGTTAAAAGAATGTGCAAATCTTACATATTTAATCTATTAATATATGTTTTTGAAATATATTGGCTAAAATCTTGCACTATTAAGAATTCTATAGATCAACTTGGTAATAATTCTTACGTTTGTAAGGGAACCATATAGTTTAAATGGCACTACTTTTCTTAACACATGATAAAAAAATTACTCATTTTTTAACGTTTATTTCAGTGTCATCAATTTAAAGGCTTAATTGTTCTGCTTTGCCTTTACATCCATCAGTATTTTTCTAAATCAAAATTTGATTTTAATGATATTTTTATGTCAACATTCGTTTAACAAAACACCCTCTAGCAAATTATCTACTTGAAAACCCAAATTAAATACGCGTGTATGCGTTTGTGGCAGGCGAACGACAGTTAAGGGGTGAGATGCAATCAGAGGCGTGAGAAAAGGAGAATTTTTAATATGTTTTGTTTATAATAGTTAAGTTTGTTTTAGAAAACAGATTACACAGAGTGTTTATATTATGCTTCAACTCGACTTCTACAAAATTAAAAAAAAATATATTAATTATTTATAAAAATATCGTTATCTTTTTGGTGGATCCCGTTTTGCATGTAGTGCTTTGCGGTGACCATCAGAACATCTTACTGGATCATAAAAAAAAAAAAATATGAATTATCAGTTTAATAATAAATCTAGTCTTTTTTTTCATCGAAACTCTTTTATTTTTTTTTGGAAAATTAACAAAATTACTGTTATAAAAAGGGTACAGATGAAGCCAGTTCTAAGTGCACCGCCCTGTATATAGCACATGTAATTATATAGATCCACCCTTTTTCCCCACCCTTAATGAAGATCGGTCTAGCGAAGTCTATGCCGACTATTTCAAATATCGCTGCATCTCGGACGCGATTTCGTGTACTTCCCAAACCAACATATACAGTTAAACCTCCTATAACACGGCACTCGCAGACCGCGATTTCCATATAACGCGGTGCTGAAATTGCGACAG
>NW_014569880.1:132858-140622 GCF_001313835.1 Polistes canadensis
GAATGATGTGATTTGTACTAAAATCTGTGTTTCTTATAGCGCTGTTTCCATACAACGCGGTAGCCGGTTTCCATACAACGCGCTACGAATTAGCTTGATTTGTACGGTTAAATCCCAATTTCTTATAACGCGGTTTTCATATAACGCGGAACGCACTTACAGCGTTATAGGAGATTTGACTGTACATGATATAATGGTTGTTGTCTGGGATAATTAGACTTAGAAATTTAAGGTCATCGATACGAATAAAAATCTTTGTTCTTAAAACAAATAAACCGTCGTCATTTATATTTGTTTTGAAAGAGGTTAATTTTTCTTTTACAAAGAGACCTTACGGTTGTGCCCTCACGAATTTTAACGAGCTTTGGTATATTAGTAATATACCTTTAAGTTTATCAAAATGCGAAGCCAATTTTAAGAAAAATTTTTTTCATATTTCTAAATTTTTAAATATATACAGGAAAGAGAAAATTATTTATTACAAAAAAATTAGAACTAATAAATTTTTTAACATCTTGCGCAAATAATAAAGAAAAATTTATTCCTTGAATTACAGTTAACATTTTATTTTTTAACAGGTATATTATACATGAAATAGGTAATGATTAGAATATATACAATTGTTATTTATTAGTATATTGAAGATTTATCTATTTTCATACATCTATTAAAAAATAAAATGTTAACTGTAATTCAAGTAATCAATTTTTATTTATTATTTGCGCAAGATGATAAAAAATTTATTATTTCCAATTTTTTTGTAATAAATAATTTTCTCTTTCCAATATATATTTACAAGTTAAGAAATATGAAAAAACAATTTGAAAACAGATAGAGAAAAAAATTATTAAAAAAAAATTTCCTCATGAAGGATCGAACAGTAACTAGTAGCACGAGAAGCGAGAACGCAACTATTTAACTTAATTAAGAATGTTGTGTTTCCAACTATTTAACTTAATAAAGAAATTGCTATCTAGTAAATTTAAAAAGAAAGATCTAGGTGAGATAACAAACTATTTTGGAATAACTGAGCCGTTTATTTTGAAAGTGGCCTAAATCCATTTACACTTAAATTAAGATATTTATCATTGATAATGTCCGAAGGCAGTGATGAATGTAATTTTAATTAATTAGTATTTAACGAGTTAACCTCAGTTTTTGGACAATTGCATTAGTTGAATAATCAGTACGTTTAATTAATGCAGTTAAACAAAATTTACGCAATATACATATTATGGACTTACAATTAAATATAAAACTTAAAATTTAATACTAAATTGTAGAAGTTCTTTCACCGATGGGTGTTTTATTTTCTATTGAAAATAATGTGGAAATTATAGACCACAAATTTTTAATGTCAGGACATTCGTTTTTACCAAATGATAGAGATTTTGGTGTGGTAGAAATGGCATTAAAAAAGAATAATTTACTGTTTGTCCCCCGAGATTATTACAATATTATCAAAAAGTGTCGGAAAGGTAATAACTTTATTGAATATGTAAATGAGACATGAAGATTTTGTATCAATAAAATTATTAGAAGGCGCAATTTTTAAAAGGATAAAAAATTCTAACAAAGAACCAGTAAACTGGTTAAAAATATGTTGGATGCGTTTTGTCAAAAATGAACCGTATAAAATTTTGTATAAGACATTAATGAATGAGAACGAAAATTTTAAAGTCCTGAATTTATTACCACGTCGGGGTAGGCCAAGAAAATTCGAAAATATTGTATTGAACTCACTGTATAAAAATATCAAACAAATTGCAACCGCAAAATTCAAGGACATAATTGACTTATTACGATATATACCACCGGAACATCATGATTTCTTTGAATCCCTTTCACATACACAAAATGTAGATGAGTAGAAAATTTTTTTGTAATTTAGGTTTTTAAAAAATGTTCTGGATCGCATAATTTATGTTTTTAAAGTGTTATAAAGATATGTAAAATAAAATGAATATTGTTTTTTTTTAATTTGAAGCATCTTAAATTATGTTGAATAGACTTCGGTTCCTTCAAATTTTATAACGAATTTGGCTGTTAATTTTGAAAGTGGCCTAACTCCATTCTTGGTAAGAAAACGCATATTATTCACTTAATAATTGCCATTATTTTAATAGGAAACGTAAATTTAACACCTTTAGATACACTTAAGCAGTATAACTCATTGGTATTCTGTACGTATATTTTTAATTGCATTGAAACACAAACCCTAAAATATTTCAATTTAAGTATAAATGGATTTAGGCCACTTTCAAAATAAACGGCTCAAGTATAGATTACAACTATAAAAAGAGTAATGAAACTAAGTCAAAAGGATTATATCGAGTTACTAGCTTTTATAACAAATACGAAATACATTGAGTGTTATACATAGGTTGTATAATACACAACTGGAAGTAAACTTAAAAATTGAAAACGCTGTCAAATGCGAGTCTAATATTAAGTATAGAAATTTAATCGGTACATTATCTTGTATAAGTTATGGTACGCGACCAGATGTAAGTTACAGCGAGAATTATTTAAGTAGCTTTCAAAATTGTTATATGGATACACATTGGAAATATGCACTGCGAATATTGAAGTATTTATATCTAACAAGAGACTCTCTTGAGTTTAAATTATAAAAAAAATGAAAACTGTAAAATTATAGAATGTTATGTAGACGCTGATTGGGGTGATGATATTGTTGATAGAAGGTTCACACCAGGCTAAATGATCAGAGTGTTCGGAAACGTAATTGATTGGAAATTGCGTGAACAAAAAACTGTAATGTCGACCTATCCTGACTATGTAACGTTATCAGAGGCAGTAACTTAAAATTCGTAACAGAGTTAAAAAAATGCCTGACGTAAATTTATATGATCCGATTAAAGGTTATGAAGATAATATAGGAGCAATAAATATTGCTAGCTATGAAAAATTTACAAAGAATTCAAGACATATAAACATTCATTATCATTTTGTGTATGGGAGTGTGAGAGAACAAAAAATTAGTTATTAAAATTGATTCGAATTAGGTTATTGCTGATATATTTATCGAAGCATTATGTAAAGAATAGCTTTGAAAATTCCGCAAACTAAAGAGTATTGTATAAGCAACGATATGTAAAGTGGAATATGTAATGTAAATCTAAAGCGACGTGTTATAATATAAATTCATTTCTATTATGCATACTGTAGAACGCGCTATAGAGTGATTGTGCGATAGTGTGTGTTGTTGCGTAACACGTGTACGGCTCTCCACCTAAATGACTACACAAGAGACATACGACGATTTGACATTGCTCGAGACAGAATGAAGACTCGGTGTTTCAGGAACAAAAGAAGAGCTCACTTGTGCATAAGTCTAGTCGTAATAAATCATTCAAATAGTTAGGTCCTTTCCTTCGCTGATCCATAATTTAACAATATCAATTACTGCTTCTGTAAATATGTAAATGCAATTTTTATATAATTTCGGAGATTTCCATGGTTCTAAACATCTGCGTGTTTAGATACGTTTCTTCTGTAATCTTCTCTCCACAATCTTTTTCAATTTCGTCTTATGTTAAATCAACACCAAAGAAAAAATAATAGCCTATATATTGTATATTACTAGTAATAATGATTACATTCGTAAGATATTTAGCTTTTCCATAAATCTGATCAATATCGTAATTATATTGGGTAACTCCTCTTTATTTTTACGTATGCTAAGTAACATAAAAAATACATTTCATCTTCATGCAGACTTTTACTATATATTTAAAAGACATTTATTGCAATTATTTTTCTTATTTCTTAGATATAATGTTCCTTACGATCTTCTTAAGCTTAATTCTATTACTATTTGTTTTGCACTGCAAAATAGGATATGGAAGAATTGGAAGAATACTTAACTGTCTTCCAGGACCAAAAACATATACCATAATTGGAAATTTACTTTGTGTAAAGAATTGTAGGCTCTTCTAGAAGTAAAACTTTTTTGAATGAACTGTTTTCCATCAAATTCTATATGTACATGGTTTACATTTTTTTTATACAACAGGTAGTTTGCTTGAAAAAATTGGGGAACTAAATAATGAGTATTTTCCAGTTTACAAAATGTGGACCTTTACGTATTCTATAGTATTTCTACTTCATCCGGATGATATTAAGGTAAGTGATTAAAAACAGCAGCAAGATAAAATTTTTTTTTCTTTTTTCTACCCACTCCTTATATGTAAACAAATAGCGAAATTTTGTTGAACAAAGAAAAAAGGAATTATCTTGACAGGTTCTGCTGACGAGCACAGAAGCTATTTGTAAAGATGATGTTTATAGCTTCTTGAAGCTTTGGTTGTACTATGGATTGCTGACTAGTGCAGGTAATAGTTCAAGAAAATCATGAAAAATTTACACATTTCTTCGTATTTAATGATTTGTATAAAATTGTAAGGTAAGAAATGGCATAAACGGCGGAAAATATTAACACCCGCATTCCACTTTAAAATTCTGGAACATAGTGTTACTAACTTCAACAAAGAGTCACACTGCCTAGTTGAATCCCTCAAATAAGAGAGACAAGGAGACGCTATTGTTAAAAATTTACAAACATTGATTGCGAGACATACAATTAACATAATATGTTGTAAGTAGAGCTATATTTAATTTATTGATTTTCGAAGAAGAAAAATAATTTATGCGAGCTTACGTGCAGAAACAGCTCTGGGTACCTCTTTAAATAAAAAGAAATTGAATCTAAGTATCGTATTGCTGGTCACACTTTCGGAAGAATCGTGGCGTATAGGTAATAAATATATCAGTTACTTAAAAGTATATTAGTCGATTAGGAGAAGGCATGTGATCAAAGAAAAAAATTTATTTTTTATAGATTAATAAGACCTTGATACTATTTAAATTGTATATTTGGACTTTCTCCAGTTGGTCGATTTCACAAAAAAGTATTGAACACATTACATAGATTTTCAGAAGACGTAAGTTAGTCATTCAAATCCGCTAAAAACTGAAATTACAATTACATGAATTCCTTCAGATTTTTCGAATTGCTTTACGTTTTTTAGATAATTGCAGAAAGAAAACGATTTCACGAGAAAACTAATGGAAAATGTTTATACCAAACTGAAGAAACGGATAATGTCGACACTTCCAGTAAAAACTCGGAAGAAATAAATACAAGTATTTTATTTATTGTAATATAAAAAATGCGTATATTTTAGGAAAAATATTATTCATACATTCATTTCACAGATTCGATACATAAGAAAAGACTCTCTATGCTTGATCTACTTATAGCCGCTTCAGTAAATGGTAATCAAATTGATGACAAAGGAGTTCGAGAGGAAGTAAATACTTTTATGTTTGCGGTAAGCTGTATTATTTAATTCAAATAATAAGAGATAATAAGGAAATGTTAAAAAAAAATTAATTTTTGCCGTTTAAATTATGTTGTATTTATTTTCTTTCCTTATAAATTGTTCTCCTTGCATGCAGGTGTTTTAAGGCAATGTATAACGTTTTGAAAAACTCAAAAGATATTTGAGTTTGATCGTTATCAAACAGCCTTTCAGATGAAAAATCTTCCAAATCACAGTTTCAAAAAAATTGCAATTTTTTTGAGGTAAAAGTAATGAAGAAACACATGTCGGAAGAACAGTTTATCTCGCTTCATTTTCAATCGATTGCAAAATCTCTTATATTTCAAGGGAACTGTACGATCGGAATCGATCGTGAGCGAGAAAGTAACATTTTGTAAAACGCGCCTTTTTAGTCCAATATTAACGGTCGTATCCCCACCACTCGGCGCCGAGCGTTTACGCCCTGCTGGGCCCATTATCGAGGACATTCGGTCTATTCTTTCGCCAGACGCGTAAGAGAAYACTTCATTTATCTAACGAACAGTATCAGACGATTCAACATCCCAAAAGAGTGCGATCACATCCCAGGGTCAACGATAGAAAGGCGACGGACCGCAGAGGCGGTAATTAACGGTAACGAAAGGGAGAGGCGATACGAAACGGTAAGAAGCTTTTATTGGTATCAATCATCGTGAACGGATAAACGAGAGGAGTGGTAACACGGGCTTTGTCCGTAGGCGACCGCTGATAGAGAGGAGAGAAATCAACCACGGGCTTGTCCGTGGTTGATCATCATTTAACGTATAGTGTAGCAGCGAACAGGGTTTTTATGCCGTAAGGCTTTTCCCTGACGAGCCAATAAAGCATTAGCAATTTTATTGGCTCAACCACGTGTTTTATTTTGTTCTAATTACCCTTTCACCTTCCTCACAATTAGCTRAATCCAATCGCCGGAGGACTCCATGTTGGAGGAATTTTTGGCAGATACAGGAACATTTATGTGTAAGGATTAAGTTCCTTTAGACAGTGTCAAAACTAGAAGAAACAATAATCGTTATCGTCAAAACTTTCCCTCCTTGGAATCGGTACCCTATAGAAGCAAGGAGCAGAATTCAGTATTTAATCTAATATTTTATGAGAAAAATTTTTTTCAGGGTCATGACACAACGGCAATGACATTGATCTTTGCTTTGAATCTCTTTGCAAAACACCAAGATGTCCAGGTATTCCTTCCAATCCAATAAATAATTAAAACAAAGATTCACGTAGTATCTGTATTGTTTAAGTAACAGAATATTTATTCGTAGCAACGTATAAGAGACGAAGTGAACACAATTATGCTTGAAGATGATTACAATTTGACTATCGCAGATCTTCAAGAATTGTCGTACTTGGATGGGTGTATAAAGGAATCACTCCGTTTATTTCCAAGCGTTCATAATATATTTCATACTTAAACTCATGACTTGCAACTAAGTACGTAATATAGTTACATTTTACGTGGATTATAACTTGATCAATTCAATGAAATAATTAATTTATTTTTAGATGATTAGCGATAGCTAAAGACATCGTTGAAAGGAGTTCTTAGAGATCATTTATAAAATCTTAATTCACACTACGTACGCTAGCTTACTAATATTTTATAATAATTCTATTTTTATTTTTAATCGCAAGTCTGTTTGATAATTAATACCTTTTTTTAATAATCCTCATGTTTAGTATAATAGTATACAATATTGGACAAAAGTTTAAAATACGAACGTATTTTAAATGAAAATTATTGTATTTAGTAGGACGATATGAATACCTTTATAATAGAAAAGTTCGAATAAAAAAGTCCAGTTTGAACAGTGCCTTAAACTGGATATAAGAAAATGGTTAAATATCTTAAAAACTAATTCAACTTGTTAATATCTTATTTGATTTAATAACGATAAATAAATTTAGAATCTATGGGTATATTTGATCTTTACGAAAATTATTTAGTGATTTTAAGCTTCTAACTTGAAGTTGGCGCACATTAAATATAAGTTGTCTGCTTGTCAAAATAATTTCGAAATGGAAAGTAAATAAAAATAATATAAATGGGTCATTCCATGTCAAATCGACAAAGTTTTTACCTGACCCCCTTTGATTTCGCTGAAAATTTTCTATCTTTTTCTACCCCCCGAAAGTTATTTTTTAGAATTTTTTCAAATTTTTTTTCCCGACTCAAAAAAAGTTATGAATTTTTGAAAAAGAACTGCTCTTTTATTTTTAAATTGCCAGAACTTTTTCAAAAATTGACCGTTTGGGAACTTTTTTTTTTCAAAATTTTTGTTTTTAAATGTAGTTTTCGAAAAAAAATATGAATAAATTTTCAGAATCCCAGATATATGAAATATTTTAGTTTTTTTGAAAAACCCGTAATTTTCTC
>NW_014569880.1:142482-151983 GCF_001313835.1 Polistes canadensis
ATATATTATTTAATATATATTATTATGTGTGTATTATTATTATTACAAATATATTATTTATATATTTAAGGTAATATAAACATGTATACAAAAAAAAATAAAAACTTTAAAAGCTTTTGTCTCAATACTGGCTGGCTAATCGACGAAAATATTTTACCACGATAACACCCTAAAGGTGTACTACTAATTTATCAAAGTTTGTTAAAATCCATTGATGGTCTATTGTATGGTCCCCTTGTAAGCGGGAATGTTTTCGCCCTTTGTCCGGGGACAAAGGGATTTCAGAACTGAAAATAACTATTCTACTTATATATATTACTTTGGATGAATTTAGAAATTTAATTATATAGGTCAGCTTCGAGGTTAATATGATAGTTTGCTGGGAAGGAGGAAAAAGATGAATAATTATATTAGAAATTGCGAACTTTCACAGAGTTTGAAGACGCGATTTCACGTAAATTATCTATTAATGAATTAAGGTGGATACGCATAAGCGCACGCACGAATAATTAAATCTACTTATCTCTGATTCCGAATCTTGTGTGATGATAGGCTCGACTAGGCGGCGTGGATATTCAGGAGCTAGATGTTCTCAATTTCGTTATTCTCAACTTCTTCTAAACCAGAAATCAGGAATTCAGTCCTCACAGGAGGCACCAAAATGTATTTTACGCAGATTCTTCAAACATAGAGTCTTCTGGTGATTAAGTTTAGCTAATAGTGAGAAAAGCGAAACGTTAAATTAAAATAAAATAAAACACTTGATTGAGCCAATACTACAAGGTATAATACTTTATTGGCTCGTCAGGGAGAAACCTTACGGCATAAAAATCCTACTTGATATTTGTCTATACATTAATGATGGTCAACCACGGACGACGCACGTTGCTTATTTATTGTTTATTAAAGAATAAAGATATAATAATTGTCTCATCGAACACGTGGTGGTAAAAGTGTTAAGCGTCCTCGTACGCTTTGTTACTTATCTGGTGGAAAGTGCTCTGATGATAATACGCACTCTCGCGAGTTATATGACTCGGCCTCTAGGCATCTAGGTACCAAACGACTAGCGTCAAGATCATCATAAGAAGACTAAACATCCTCGATGCCCGGACGAGGCAACTTGAGATAAAGGGCGACGCAATTGGAATGCAATAAAAGGCACAAGGAAAGTGCTTACCATCACTTCCCTCGCACTGGCAACGATTCATTTTCTATCGGACATTCAATCTGTAAAGACGTATCGTTTGAAATTGAACCCTGCCGATGGTACGCTGGGATCTGCGGAACTCACTACAAAGGTCTTTGCAATAAAACAAGTTAGGTGCGTGTAAAAGCGCAAACGTCTTTAATAATAATACGTAAAGATATGTGTACAATAATGTATAAATATGAAAATAAACCGGCGAGTAGTATAAATTGAATGATAACATATAAAGATGAATGCAGACCGAAGTGTTGTACAAATTGAATGCTCCCCCACAGAGATACAATAGATGCTCTGTGAGCTGACTTTTTGAGTGGCCTTGAAGGTCAGCGACCTGTGCCACGCGCTTGGCACTTCACGTGATGAGAAAAGTTAAATGGTGATGCACTTGATGCGTCTTATGCCGATGGAAGCATCGATGCCTCGATCGCTACATGAGAGGAACGATGAATCTATCCACGATGTGAATTTAACTTATGATGAGCATACTATTGAAATTAAGCTGAGACGAAACTGAGGCATGAGCGAATGAATTAAAGAATTAATTGACAATGGCCGTTAACGGACCTTACTTCCTGAGATAAAAGATCTAAAGATCGCGCATGCGTTTCAGAGGTCATGAGGAAGTTGTTCGCTGAGAGGTGCTGACCTCATGTTTGCTGATTGCGATATTAATTTCTGCTCAGTAACAATGCTGATTCGTAAGCACGTACTAATCAGTAAAAAGTATTGTAAACAACTTTTTTTAGTTCGATTGTTTACTCACTTACCTGAACCAAATAAATCATTCGTTGTTACTTACGTTTGTGAGTTCATACATCGTACACCGTAACATAACTAGCGCAGCCGGTAGGATACTGTGAGATTTACAAATCTGGATTCTCCGCCAGACCTTTGACGGAAATCATCACAGAGGAGACAGCTGGTGTTTTAACCCCATCGTCACAGTCCACCACGTCAAGCTCTGAGGCCCACCTACAAGCAGAGTGTAACATTGAATCACCAAAGAAAAGTAATAGGCCTTTGGAATTCCTTTCACTCCATTTCATTATAACCCTATCCCAAATACGATTGTTACGCAAAAGCAACTACTATTGAAATGATTTATACATACAAGAAAGCTAAATAAAATATAGAGAAAGCAAAAATCAAAGAAATTAAATAAACATTACGAATATACAACGTGTCCTTCAATATTTACGTTAAATTATTAAAATATAAAATAGCTCAGAATCCAAATGCACAAATTAGTTTAGTACAATTCAAACTAAGACTAGAAATATGGTGGGACACGGTTCCCATTTATGAAGGAGGAACAAGATTCTAATCGCGCTTTTTACAAACATGTCATATGTTTGTCGAGAATTTGATGACAAACGACGATGCTATAAATACATCATTATTTGCACTTATCAAGTCAAAAATACGGGGGGAAGCATTGGATTTAATAGTTTCGAATAACCCGACAAGTTGGGCCGCGTGTAAAACGTTTTTAATTAATAGATATAATGACGCTAGTTCAGAGGAGTTATTATTCAACAAACTTAACAAGTGTTACCAATTACCGAATTAAAGCTACGAAAGTTATGCGGATGAGATTAAACAGCGATTGAATAAACTGAAGGAGCATGTACAAATAAATATTTAAGACCCACAATTAATCGTCATGAAATTTACGTTTTATGAAAATGTTGCAAAAAATGTATTCATTAGTGGTATCAGAGAACCCTATCATACACATCTTACGAATTTGAATTAGGAGATATCGAAGCCTGTCTAGTGAAATGTAGGAGATTGGAAAGCTATGAGCAACAAGCAGCGTTCTTCAATTTTACAAGACAACGAGAGATCAAACCAAAACCTAAGGTTTACGGTACAGGCAACCATTCAAAGTATTCTAATCTCTTTAACGCACCCAGAACATCAGGAAATCTAAATTTATTTCGACCATTTCAGCCACAGCCAGTAACTGAACGAGCACCACCCCGATTCACAACAAATTTGGGAAATAATTTCGGAAGAAGTGCTAATAATCAACCTCGGCAACAGAACTATCGACCAACACCCATGTCGGTGGCCGCTGGAAATACCAGTAGGCCAAATGAGAATCTGGTTTGTAGATTGAATAATTTACCGATATCAAATAACAACGTAGTTAGACCGAATAACTTCGTACCAAGAGGAAATGATTTCTTTATGAGCACGGGACCTTCTAATTTTATTTCAAAGGAACTGTATAATCAGGAAGAACAGGAGGAAACATCAGAATGTCAGAAGGAATTGCCTTTTATTAATGATAATGTCGACGATCAAGGAAGTGGGATAATAATTAACACTGAAAATTTTCAAGAGGACCTCAATTTCGCGGGGGAATTGCTAACGCTGCTGTATTTCCCACTATTGTGGTAACAGATATAATACAATAGTTTCTCTAACGCATTTCAAAAAAAAGTTTACTCGCAATAATGTTTCATTGTTTTTTTTTATATAACATCAAAGAATTTAAAGCTAAACACAATATTTAAAGGTTAAAGAAATATTTTCTTATAATATTTCTGAGGTAGGAAAGAATAGAAATACTTTGTTCTTACTATGTATAATATTTTTACAATAAATGTTTATAATACTTTGAAATGAAACTTCTTAGGCGCGACGGTAATGATAACATTCTATAAAACGACATGAGCAAAAAGGAGCCATAAATGAAGGGATAAAGAAAGAACGAGATAGAACCAACAATTCGTTTTAAAATTGAATGAAATTAGGAGAAATTCTAGTGTACTGTAGTAGACGCGCGCGCGCATGTATGTATGTGTATATATGATACATAAATACAATTGTAAGTAAAAATACGGAGCGTAGTACGACGTAGCTTGATCTCTTCCGAATCAACCGTCAGACTGGCTAATTGTCTTCTATAAAAGTTAAAATTCTTTTATTGATTCTTGTATATTACTTTAAAAGAAATAAATTCTACTTATTACAAATTTATATATATATACATATTATTTTCGTTATATATATGTAATTTTAAAAATGTCATTTAATTAAGAATCAATAAAAGAAATTTGATTTACCTTTAAGATGAAAAAGACAGTCTCCTGTGGATTCCAAAGAGGACTGTACGTCAAAATTATATTCCGTGTTTCTAGACTACAACATGCATTTCATTCGATTAATTATCAATCATTTAAAGTATATCACATATTTTTATGTACTTTACTTATATTTGGGATTGTTTCTACTAAAATACATTTGTTTTAACGCTCCTGTCCGATGATGAGTTTCAGTTGAAAATTTTCATCTATTAAAAATTACATTATCTATTATTATACTTGAAATATTAAACAGTTTTGATAAGTAAATGTGTACTATGAGTTAATCTTTCTTTGTTAAAGAAATTATTTGATTTTATTACTAGAAAACAATTAAATAAAATTTTGGTAACTACTGGTAGTGTGTAATAATACTGAATTTGAATTTAAAAAATTTATAATGCAGAAATGAGTTTTAAGAGAAAAAATGTGATAGTTTCGATGAACGAAAAGTCGAAAAATTACGAAGAACGACTTTGCAAAGTCAGTTCCCATGGGTTTTGTAGGAGAACCTATTGCGTGGAGATGAAAAAAACGATGGGGAGGGACAAAGATCATGCGCGTTGAATTCACTCGTGACTGAAGTGAAACCTTATGTTTTTGAAATGAAGACTTCTTAAGGATCGTTGCGATTTGAAATCGATGAAACGCGTATTCGATGAAAAACAGTCGATGAAACGCAGTCGTTGCAACGAAAGTGACGTACATTAAAAATTAAAAAGATCCAAACATATACGTCTATAGGATTAAGCCTGCGCGAGAAAGAGATAGAAAACAGTATACTGTTTCCTGTTATCGCGGTCTCTGTTTTGTGCGGTGCTTTGTAGCATCCCAACTCTTTTCCACTAAGAGTTGTACATATGTGTGCTTGTGTAAGCCTTCATTTGCTAAGCCGAAGAGATAGAAGAGGCATCGTATATAGAGTACAGAGTGTATATGTTACCGTCAAAGCGGAAAATCAGGCAATACTAGTAAATCCTYCTCATTACTATGAATATGAAGAGCCTTCAGACGAAGTCGAAAATTAAAAAATTCTATTGAACATAATACTTTGATATACTATAGAATATCAAATTACTATTAGTCCGCTCAACTAAAGAAAAATTGAGCTAATTGTGTATCTTGGCCAAAAACTTGACATAATAGTAACTCGACGATGCTGAATCGAATGGTGCTAATTTTTTTGCAATTGGATCAGGAGATCTTTGAGAAAAAGGGTAAAAAAGGGTAAAAAAGCAATATCTTAGAATCTAGGCATTTAATTGAAAAAAGTTTTAAACAAAAGTTGTAGGCAATTATAAAATACATAAAAAGTGTTCTAAAATGTATCTTCGTATTTGCAAAAATAAGCGAGAAATATTGGTAAAATTGATTTTAAGAGTGGGAGACAAGCCCCGCCTCTTCGTCGGTCTTTATACGCAAGCGAGCTATTGTGCGTTATCCTCGGTCTCTCGGTCGTGAATGCGAGTGCGAGTGAGAAAAGAAATGGATATTTCTCACTTTCTATTTGTTTAGGCGATAGCGATCCTTTTTGTTTGGGCCATCGATTTTTGAGTGTTCTGTATTATATATTTCTGATATTTTTTCATGCTTAGCGAGAATTTTTCGTCTTGGTCATCGAGTGTCGAGCGTTTTGTATACGAGTGCCAATGAAATAAGAAGCCGATATTTCTCTCTTTCTAATTTTTTCTTCGGAAGCGAGAATTTTTCGWTTTRAYGATYGAGTGTCGARCGTTCTGTATATCTATATATATATCGGCGTATAAGCGCGGCATTTTTAAATCGAATCTTAATGCTTATGGCACGCCGTTTTTTTTTTTATTGTCAGAAATAGTGAACCTTGATTAAAAGAAAAACAATAATTTATTTTAACAGAAACTATTATTATTTTTTCTCATAAATGCGCCATCCTATTGCAAAAAGATATGCACTATTTGATTCAGTGTCGTCGAATTACCATTACATTAAATTTTACAAAATTTAACAAATTCTGTCAGTTTTCCTTTATTTGAGTGAACTAAGTGTGAATTAGAAAGTTTGGCAATTGGGAATGGTCAGGAAGTTTCGAGAAGGAAAATAGGAATGTGGAGGGGAGGCAAAGTATAAATAACAGCAGAAAAGACCGAGAAACGGCGTTTTGCGTTTTTTGTTTTTCTTGTGAAGGAGTGCGTTAAGTCTGTATCTTAAAGTGTGTGTTTGAGAATCACCCGTAATACCGAGTGAACTTGGAAATATAGAACCAATTATTGCAAACCAATCTGAAAGAGGTAAGCTTTTTGTAGGATTAAGAAATTTACGAAACTGTAAGTAAATTTTTCCGAATATTAAATCAACTTGTTAACCAGAGCAACGGTGAACGGACTTTAACACTATCACATATAAGAATCCTTCAAATTCCTTCTCTTTTCTCCTGTCAATTATTAGTATTGGAATATTTTTGGCCATTTTTATTGTCTTTTGATTTATTAGAGAGTCGAGAAATAATAATTTCAGATAACACATGAACAAAAATTAGAAAATTAGATGATACGTATCGTACATGTATTCCAAGTTTTGATATTTCATTGAATATAAAGAATACCAAATAATTTTTTGTTTGTATATAAGTAAATAATGAAAAGATATAGAAATTTACGTTGTAATGTTGCGATCAATGAAAGAAAAAAGAAAGCTTTTAGGTATGCTTTCTAAGGTCAGATTAAAGCCTCACTAAGCACTGCCCTACATCTACTTTTCTCAATGTTTAAAAAAGAAGAAGTAACTCTAATTGTCAATAAAAAATAAAGACCCTGCACAAGCGGTCTAATTTTTAACATAAGTAAAGTCTACAAAATTATAATTTCCAATTTCGTAGTCCAAGTTATCTTAACCTAATAATATAGCTTTAAAAAATCACATTTAACAACACATTTAGTACCAAAAATTATCATTGACATTATAAAAAGAATACATTCCCACATTTAACTACACAGCAGCAATATTAATTGATCTTGAGAAAGCTTTAAACTCAATTTGGCTACATGGGCTAATTTTTACATTTTATAATAAATTATTATATTTATTTAAAGACCTATAAAATACATCATGATACAGTCCACTAAATATGTACGCACTCATTAACATTTTGACTTATATAGCTGTCAATTTCTCTTTTTCTAAATTTAAAAGAGAATAGATCATTTTTAAATGCGCAACTACAGAAACTATAGTAGGTAAAATGCAAATCGGACATTTTTAAAAACTTAGTCAACAAAAAACCCAAGGAATTTTTTTTTTAACAGAAAAATTGCATATTTACGTACTAGTGCCGTTTCATGAAACGTATTTGATGATAAAATAAACATATTGTTATCAGCGGGGTATTCAAAAAATGATACCATCAACATGATATAACTTATGATATGAAAGCTCTTATGTAAATACTATTATGAAATAAAGAATAAAAACAATAAGAATTTGTTCCGAATATATTCGTCGCTTTTTTTGTGGTCTTAATATGTGCACCTCAAGCTTAGCGATTGATAACTTTTGGATCCTCGAGTTTCTGGAATTCTAGAAAATTCCTTCCCTTTTCCTTTAATCGTTTCACGGTCTTTTTATTTAAGGACAAAACATTTATAAACGAAAAAGGACGCTTACAGCCCATGGGAAATTTTTCTTTTTTTCCAAACGCACTATTTAGGAGTCAATGCCATTTTTTCCCAATAGACTTATTGATCTTATTACATCTTCATATCGGATTTGATCAGTTGTATTAAAGTCTCGTTAGCGACCAGTCGCGCTTAACACAAGTTTCAACGTATTTCTGTATCAATTAATTTAAGAAGAATCACAATTGCTTTACTTCCTATTTATATAATAAACGAAAATTATAAATATCAAATTATTATAGTAAGCTTAATATATTAGATAAAATAATGCTATTACCAAAAAAAGCATTACTATGAGTAAATTTAGCAATTTTAATGAGATATATAATCCATATTTATTTATTAATTTATTCAAGTCGAACGAACGTATATCATATTCTTATTAGCTTTACTATTTCCTATCATAAGTGCAGATTTTATTTCTCTCGATAAACAACAGACATCTAGCTTTCCTGTGAACCCATTTATTTTTTCTTTTAATATTTTAATTAGTTCTTGAAACAAGTTTCTGTTTCTGATTTCACAGATAAATGTAAGTTTTTAAATAGAAAATATTCATATATACATATAATTATCTAAACCGTTAAAAATTGTAATATTTGGATATATCTTTTTATAAATAAAGCAGTTGTAAAGAGAGAAACGTATATAGCGACATATGAGTAATATCGTCTTTCGTGTAAACTCGGAATACTCTTACTGCTCAAATACAAAAAAGAACTCATGTATGTACGTCACCGGCATAGTCGGAAAAAGTTGAACTCTTACAGACTTTTCCTAAGCATTGAACATAAAACTTTGGTATCTTATAGAATATCAAATTACTATTTAACCCGTTGCCGCACACTTTTAATTTGATGATCGTGCTCAAAAACACACTTCTTTTTATTTCGGAGCGATAGGGTATGTGAAAACGCATAAAAAAACAATTGATATGCTGTCTGACATGTTGTACCTTTTTTTTATGTATTATTCAATAATTAACAAGTGTATGCGTTAGTACACCTCGTACGCATATATCATGCTATATTATGCGTGCCTCTATAAACTAAAACTTAGTCAATGTTGGTATGTTATTATGTAGGGTCCACTGTTACCTATCGTAGGATAAGATTACATTACGTTTATACCGATATTCATAAAGATTTCCACGGAAACTCTGTATCTCTTGTTCCCTATCGTATCGGAATATAAACAGGTTTAGAACGAAATGTATTATACCTGCATTCTATTAAAAATCATTCGAAGAGCATATCAAAAAACAAATTTTTTTTATCTATTTAAACACCTTGACTTCTCCGCGAATTTTCGTGTGCGGGTTTTTATACATGGGTGTTTAAAACTATGTACACAGCTATACTATGCGCACTTATAGAAATTGAAATTTATCTTATGCCGGTGTTTTATTATGTAGAGTCTATTGTTACTTATCGTAGTAGAAGATTATATTCTTTAAACACAGATTTTCGTACAGATTACCATAAAAGTGGCTTAGCGCGCCACTAGGAGGATATATAAGACGAAGAGTAGTAATATTAGTGACTAGTTA
>NW_014569881.1:0-4620 GCF_001313835.1 Polistes canadensis
TAAATATACAATTCAGTTGAAAAGTGCATCTCTGCGAACTGGACGATTTGTATGTTAGGCGATTGTATCACTTGATCGTATGATTAATATAGTTTTCTTTTTGCTACAGGTGATCATCGTTGGATTTATCATCTACTTGTTTTGATTTTCTTCTACTTTGTAAAATATATATGTATAAAAAACGCATTTCTGAAGGCACACACGTATTTAGGCACTAAAAATTAAATGTTATTATTTTTAATTTTCTTACAATATAACTATACTATATAGACTATCGAAGAATATTGTATTCTTTGATAGTATTGTACCGTCATCGCGTTAAATATATACTATCGTCCAATGGTGGTCCCAGTGGTAACAAAAATGATGCTGGGTAGATAAAAAAGGGGATTTGTGAGTTTCTATATACTTCACCACAAAAAATTTGGTATAGAACCGCAACAGCAGAGAAATATGAAAAAATGAGTATATTTACCTATTCTACTTTCATTTTTTTCCAAGTGTGCTTGCTCATTGAATTTGTGGTTGCGCATGTGTATAACATATTTCCCACTCATGACGTTGCCATTTCATAATTATTCAAAGTGTAATAATTATTTTCAACTAATTAACGATAAATAAAAAATATTTGATAGAATAAAGTAGAGCTCAAATAGTGAGCAAATAACAGCACTTATTCATTTTTTTCTGCTGTTAAGTTTCCTTGCCAGCGTTTCTACGGTTGAGTGTGAAATAAAAATCGATTGGCGTTAAAGTCGGTGTCCATTTTTTCACCTGAACGAAAACGTATCTAAGAATTCCGTTTGTAGGTATTATAGAATATATTGTAGTAGTAGTAATAGTAGTCGAAGTTATCCACGGTGGATAACTGTTTGGGTAAGTTACTAAGTTGTTAAAAGGAGCTTGAATGGGTTCGAAGAGGGGTGAAGGGGTGGCAGTGGGTTGGTGGTAAGGGGTTGGGCGGGGGCAGAAAAATGGTAAGGTAAAGTTTCCAACATACAGTTTTGTTCGTTCCTTCCTTCTCTTTCGATGGGAGATGCTGCTGCCTGTATGCATACATATCATAGAAACTAACTCGCGGTCGTACGAATACGGTGAAACACATTTTCCTCTCGTCGAGGAGAAGAAAATCGATATTACCCAGGTTCGCCCCGATACACGAGCCCTTGCTCGAATGTTATATTTAGATAGACCCTTGTCCCGTTATCAAGTAGCAAGGTACGACGGCGTACCATGCACAATTGCTTCTGTAAACCGATATTAATGTGGTTAGCAATGCATCTCCTTACCATAGACGTTATATATGTAAGCGTAATATCGCTTTTGATGTAATCCAAAGAGATCTATCTTGTCTTAACTAATGCACACACATATATATATACTATTGTGTAACATATCATATTAGGTTTTTTATACGAAAATCGTCGATTAACGTAATCCTTTTTTGTTGCATTGCAAAAATGTCTACATTTGAATGTATTCGGTATAAATTATATAAGTAAACGATGAGATTTAATGTAATGTTTTGAGTAATCTGTTGGTTGTTTGCGATTGCGTATGGACTCTCTATCGTAAAATTTATTACGAACGAGATGTAATTAGGTTTTACGGGTAAATCGTTGATTAATGTATTTATATTTGTTCCGAAGAAATATCGGCAATTTAATGTTTAATATTTTTAAAGAATAATGGGAGGGGGTTTTAAAGTAATGTTTCGGTAATTCGTTATTTTCGATTGTGCAAGATTTTATCGGAAAATGTATTGCGAACGAGGTATAGTTAAGTTTTTGGGTGGTGGTGGTGGTGGTGAAGGGGGGGAATCGTTGATTAATGTATTTATGTTTATTTCGAAGAAATATTTATTTGCAATTTGTTTTTTTTTAATATTTTCATTAAATGATGGATTTAATGTAACGTTAGGGTAATTTATATTTTTTATTTTTAACATTGAATAAGATTTTATTGGAATTTTTATTTGGAAAGAGATGAAATGAATACAGCAAGGTTTTTAATGGTAATAATGCAACAATATGTTTGCGCTAGCATTGCGACATTTTCCAGATTTTGCATTGAATATTTTCAGTAAATGATGAGTTATAAATAACGTTATGGAAATTTGTTATTTACGAGATCTTCTATCGAGTGTTTTACTTTGAAAGATGGAATGGATATATTTATTTCTTCTATCGAGTGTTTTACTTTGTAAGATGGAACGGATATAGTTAGAGATTTTCTAGAGAAATTATAAATTAATCTATTTGTTTTAGTATTAGGGATAATGTTTGAATATAGGATGTATCATTTTCAATAAATAATATATTTAGTTTAACGTTAGTGATAATTCTAATTTTTAATCTTCGATACACCTATGCGTAATTCTATCGAGGTTTTTAACTTTGAAGGATTCAAGAAAGATTATATTTATTTTTTCTAGCACACACAAAATATATTAATATAAATCTGTTATTATGATTTAATAATAAAAAAAAAAAAAAAACGGATATATTAGAATTATTTTAATCATTAATCTTTAATACTGTATGACATTTTTAAAGTACATCCTACACAATCCATACATACCTACACAAATATACATTTGTATCGAAAGAACAACAAATTTTGTAAAGAAATCATATGATTTTATATAAAATAGAAACATTTCTCTTTATTGAGAAATAAAAGAATTTCCTGTCATGAATAATATTTATATTATAACATCGAAATTTTCTAATCTGTATCAGATATATTTTTGAGATTTTCATTTGAAAGGGCGAACAAAAGAAAAAAAGGGATTGTCAAACACTCGATTTGATTTGATTTTTATAATATTCGAGATGGGAATTATAAAACGTAATAATTTTTTTTTTATTTTCTATTACATTGAATATATATCTCATTCGGAACGTTAGAAATAGGAAATATTTTCCATTCGTTATTATCGTAAATTGTAGAAACCCGATCGAATAGGTTTTAGCAATAGTAATCGAGATAAGCCTTATGTGCAATCCCATTACGAAATGCCATTGCATCGTTTGTCGTTGCTCGAGTGACTCGAATGCCCGCGAGATAACGAGAAAACTTTTACTCCCAACAGGAGAACGATATAAAAATTATAAAATATTTTAACGTATTCTACAAAATGTGTGTAAATAATTTTCCATATATAATTTTATTTTATAATTAACATTTTTTATTGTCTATATATATTTACAAAATATCATATATAAACATTTACAACGTGATTTTTAAATTATAAACACACATAATACGTATCTCTATGATACTATTGTATATATATATATAATATTGTTATATAAAATATTTTATTACTTATAAATTAATTAAGCTGTTTTTTTCAATGATATAAATAACATACGATACTTCTTATATTTATAATCGGAGAAAGATCTTTTAAGTGATCGTAAAAACGATCATCGAATTTGATAACGAATTCAACTTAACAAATATTTCTCGTTTTGTCATGTGTCATTATTTTGCCGTCATCTATTTCAATTGGACAGTTTAAACGTAAGAAGAGAGGATGGGGGGGGGAGAGGATGCATCTTCTAAATAAAAATTATCAAAAAATAATTTTAATATTATTGTGTGTTAAATTAATAAATTCTTTTAAGTAAACGGCATAGTTTTAATTTTTCAAATTAAACTTCTTAGACGACTTTAGGTAAAACGATCGATAGTTAGCACAAGATTACGTTTGTTTATCGTTGATGAGATAAACATTGCATTGAGATTGTTCAAAATATCTTAAATAATTGTTATAATTAATCAAAGAAAATATGTATATTTTAGTTTAAAAGCACGGAGTATAAAATTTACTTACCGTTGTTCCTGAAATCGGAAAAACCTTAATCGGAATAATTAATTTCAAATAATTCAATACACATATTTTTATGCTTGATTTATTATACATAAGTGTATAATAAACGAATATAGGAAAAAAGGATAGAAAAAAAAATGCTCTTGAAATTAATTGAATTATAATATTTTAATTTTTAAATATAGATTTGATTATGTTCATATCCATGTAGTCGAAATAGTTGAATTGATAGTGAATTAATTTAGAAACAATTTTCGTGTTTCATAGAATTTTTTATTAACGTTACAAGTTTCGGCTTTTTACGTGTTTTAATAAAATATGATGATCTTATGTGATCGACAGATAAGTAATCTAATTATTATTAATATCTTTATAGTTATATTATATTATTAATGTATAATAATCCATAGGGAAAACTGAAATTGCGAACGTTTGAAAAAAATGTAGTCATATTTTCTAGGTCTTAAGATAACGCACGTAACGGGGAACTTGTATTTTACAAAATTAACTTGGTAATGAGCAACGAGTTTTTCCCCCAAGTTGCTCATATTTTCTTTCTCTCTCTTTCTTTCTCTTTCTCTTTCTTTTTTATTTTGTTTATCTCTTTCTAACTTACTCTTCTTCGTTATCCTTTTATTTATTTTCTTTTTTTCTTTCTTTCTTTCTTTCTTTTTTTTCTTTCGTTCGCTCATTAAATCCGCTTCGAAGAATAATGCATGTCTACGTATGTAATGAAAATAAAATTTACAAAAAAAAAAAAAAAAAAAAAAAAAAAAAAAAAA
>NW_014569881.1:5035-9562 GCF_001313835.1 Polistes canadensis
TGTTTTTCTTTTTTCAATATTTTTCCATTTGTTCGTTTCTCGAATTTGATCGTGCGTGCGTGTCGCATCATACGTTTTGCATGCTTTCTATGGTTTTTTTTTTTTTTTTTTTTTTTTTAAATGAAAAATATGTCCACGATCGAAATTTAATCGTGGTGTAAATTCGACAAAAGGTAGAAAAATAAAAGAAACGCGCGTTCGCGACGGAAAATTAATTTTTTGTTTGTGTGCAAAAATTCGTGGAGAAAAATAAAAATAAAAGAAACGCGTTCGTGACGAATATTAATCTTTGCGCTAGTTCGAGGTGAAGAAAAAAGGAAAAAAAACAAGTTCTAAAACATATTAACGATGACATAAATATTTTATGTAAATTCGATAAGAAAAGAAGAAGAACAACAACAACAACAACACAACAACAAGAAAGAGAAGAAAAATTAAGAAGCACGTTCAGAAAGTAATAAATAATATCTCCTGGTCAATTGGTTAAGAAAAAAAGAAATGTTTAAAATTTTTTATCACATAATTATTATCGTTTACATTATTAATATAGAGTTGTCAAGGTATTTAATAAAGTTAATGAAGAAAAACGAATATTTGTATTAAAAATACGAATTAGAAACAAATAGTGTAATATATAAACTTGTATTCACATCATTATTATTGTTTACATTATTAATATAGAGTTGTCCAAAAAGTTTAATAACGTTAATATAAAAAAATAAATATTTGTATATTAAAAATACGAATTAGAAACAAATAGTGTAATATATAAACTTGTATTCACATAATTATTATGATTTACATTATTAATATAGAGTTGTCAAAGAAGTTTAATATAACGTTAATATAAAAAAATGAATATTTGTATATTAAAAATACGAATTAGAAACAAATAGTGTAATATATAAACTTGTATATTCACATAATTATTATTATCGTTTACTTTACCAATACAGAGAATTGTCAAAGAAGTTAAATATAACATTAATATAAAAAAAATGAATATTTGTATATTAAAAATACGAATTAGTAACAAAAAGTGTATAATGTATAAAATTTAATTCGCATAATTACAAAAATTATCGTGCGTAACTATTTTTGTTTGTTTTATTTTTCATATACAAGGGGAAATATTATGACCAATATTGGTAACAAAATAATTATTTTTGCAATATTATTTTTTGCAGTCTATTGTTGCAATTATAATTGCAGTAACAGAAGCAACAGCCAAGCAATGGAGTAGTAGTAGGAGCAGCAAGTAGTAATAAGAGGAGCAGCAACAGGCGATTTCTGGTTTGGTTAGCAGGTCGGTGTGCTCCAGTTATATACCTATTGCTACCTGGTAGCTGTGTAGCCACGATCTAGTTCTATATTTTTCTCTCTCTCATTCTCTCATTCGTTCACTCACTCGCTCACTCGCTCACTCGCATCAGTCTGCATCTGGCTCTCTTTCTCTGTGTGATGTATTGATTGGAAGCTGGGGCTACAGGTGGCTTTCCGACGCTTGCGCCATGAGCGCAGGTATGAATAAGTTCTCCTTCCTTTATTAAAATCCCCCATGAGCTTACTAGAGCAATCGTTAGCTGTCGGCGATCCCTTTTTACGTCTAACTAACATCGTCCCTTCTTCTTCTTCTTCTTTTTCTTCCTCCTCCTTCTTCTTTTTCTTTTTTTTTCTTCCCCCTTTATTATTTTCCATTTATTTTTCTCTTTTTTCTTTTACTTTGTCATATCGAACGTTCTCGATGGCGAGATTTTTACGCGAGTACCCGTATCCCCCACCACCTTTATAGTATTCATCCTTTTTTTTTTATTCTTTCTTATGAAATTTTTTTCTTTTGATCATTTTACAATGTGGAACGTGGATGGGGGGGAGGGGTGTATGGGGTGTAAAATACATCTTACCGCTATTTATTATATTCCATTGTTTTTTCTTTTTTTTTTTTTTACCCCGATACTTTTATCTTACATTCTTTCGAAATTTGTATCCTTTTTCGTGACCCTTTTTTTTTTTTAGTAATTTACTTCAATCTTTCGGGAAACTTTTATCTTAAATATGTTATTATTTTTTTCTCTTTGATTTACCTTTTTTTTTATATATTAATTATCTTTTCCATTCTTTAATTAATTATTTTCTTTTTTATTTTTTTCTTCTTCTTCTTCTCATTTCTTTGCATTACCTTTTTCTCATTTTTCTTTCTTTCTCTTTTTTTTCCACATACTTGAATTTTTTTGTTCTTGTTCCTTTCATTTTCTTCTCTATCTTTTTCCTCACTATCTCGTTTCTTCGTTCTTCCGAAGAGAGACTTGTCTTACCTCGTACGTTCTCTTTCCACTTGGTCTATTACCCTTCCCTCATGGTTTTTACTCGGTGTCGAGAGAAGCGTTTCACGGTGTAATGGACGAAGCTTGAATGAGCGTGAAAGATTCATGAGCAACTGGCTCGAAGACCGACCTCGAATCGTTGCAACTTTGTAATTAGTGCCAATGTACCCCTACCACCCCTTCACCAACCCTCCTACCTTTCCCAACTCTCTCACTGTTTCGCTTAACTTTCTATCTCTCTCGCGTGCAATTTATTAGAAACACTATTTTTTTGTTGTTGTCAAACTCGTGTACACGTTAGATTTTTATTCATTTATCATAAAGTTCACACAAATTATCTTATCATTATTATTATTATTATTATTAACTTTTATCTTATTATTACGATAAAATAATAATTATATTTTTAATCGTATTAGGTTTTTCTCCTTCCCATCAAATAAAAAGAAAAAGAACATTTCGTGCAATTTCTTACGATGGTTAAATACGTTTTAATTTATTATTAGAATCATTTATTTCTATTTCCATTGGGATTTTATAATGTACTGAATGAAAATTATTAATAGATTAGGTTTGAAGATTTTGTGTTAAATTTGATCGCAACGAAAAATCTGACAATTAATTTATTACAAAAAAATGTTACACGTAAACACAATTGTAAATAAGAAAAAGGAACAGCATGGAAAGAAAAAAAGAATGAAAAGAAAAAAGAGAGAGAGAGTGAGACAGATAGTATATTATTTTTGTTTCACGAGCAGTAACCGCGATACTACTACTTTTTCTTATGACTATCCCAAGGGATGTTATTTTTTCACGTTCCATCAGAAAGTTTGCATTTACCTCTCTATGCTCGTACTCTTGAGATAACAGATATTTTCCTCTGTCTTCGTTATTTTTACTTTTCCTTTTTTTTATTATTATTTCTCTTTTCCTTTTTTTTTTTTTCTTTTTTTTCGTACAGAATTTTTTTGTTTCAATTTTCATTTTTTCCTCTTTTTCTTCTTTTTTTTTTTTTTAAAAAAATCTTTTTCGCAATGCAACGCGCTGACTCCTCCTTTAGTTTTACATACATTCCGTGCGGAAAGCTCGGACGTTTTGAATTAAATATAATATCACGTATACCGCTAACGTCAGTGGTTTGGGATTTTGAAGCTCATAAAACGTCGATCGTAATATTATATAAATGATATTAAAGAAAAAAAAAAAAAGAAAAAAAGGAATAGAGTTTGCGAATTTCCATACGTTTTTTTCATTGAATTTCTTTTATAGTCGTAGTGATAGTTAATGTATTGTTATGTTAACAACAAAAAGAAAGTATAATATTTGTGAACAATACAATCACATCGTATCATTTGCAACTGAATTTATTTTCTTTACGGAATTTATAACGCATTAACATATCTTAATTCTAAACGATATATAATATAATTTATATATTTCCACTTGCGTTGCATTATTATGGTAATGAAAAAAGAACAAAAAAAACAATATATTCATACAAATTACTTAACAAAATGTTTTGTCTTCTTTTATTATCTAACTAAAAAAAAAAAAAAAAAAACAGAAAAAAAAAACAGAAAAGAAAAAAAGTAAAGAAAAAAATCCGTTTATGAATCAGAATAGAAATTTCCTCATTTCTTTTATTACTTACACACAAATGATATATTGATATATTATGTATATTTATTCTAAGTACAAACGTTAGTATCGTTACAATACGATTCCAAACCTTATGTAGGTATCCATTTCCTTGGTGTATCTCTCGTTATCAGGTAGGAGAAAATTCGAACACTATTTTCTCTCTCTCTCTCTCTCTTTCTTTCTTACACCCAGCGCACACACACACATATCTCACACATTCTCATAAATATTTGCACGTACACATCTCACACATTCCCGAAATACTTGTACACACATACACGCCTCACACATTCCTGTAATACTTGCACACGCACGCACGCACATATTCATACGCATACATATACACTTACATATATATTGAAAGTTACAAATACAATTGCATATGTGTACATGCATAGTCCATTTCGGTCATATCTAGATTGGCAAGTGTATATGTAAATGTATGTGATAGAGGGGATGGAAAGCACGTCTGCGCGATGTGAATCGAAGGGGAGGAGGGAGGTTCGAGATTAGGGGGTGGGGGTTGGAAAGTCTCTTTAACGGGGACCCGACGTGCTTTTCT
>NW_014569881.1:9657-11519 GCF_001313835.1 Polistes canadensis
ATATATATATATATATATATATATATATATATATATATATACAATACACGTTTCGTTTCTTTTAATTTATTACACTCTTGTTTTGTTTATTTATACAACATTTTTCCACGTTCTTTTTTTCTAATACTCTGTCTCTGGTGCGATTAGAAAAAAGGAGAAAAAAAAAAAAGATAAATATAAACAAACGCTGTTGCATCACACATGCATAAAAAATAATACACGAATAATACGTATTTGATTTGTTGTTTATTATCGTACAATTATTATTATATAATATTATTCGTGTACCTTAAATATATATATATAATAAATCCAAATCCCCCTCCCCTCGTGGAAGGTTATAATAATTAAGAGAGATTTATTTAATTGATGTCGGAGTTTGTTGTGTTGTTGTTGTTATTGTTGTTTGTTGATTGCTGTTTTACACTTCTTCATTTTTTTAATCCTTTTTTTTATTTGTGAATATTTCCGTTGAAATAAATTATGAAATTAATGACATTATATTAAAGTAATCGATATGCCATTGAAAGTTTGATTTATTTTCTCACGTCAATCGGATTATTTTCTTTTTTTTTTTTTTCTTATTCGTCTTTTATTAGTCTCGTCTGGTCACGTCTTTTACTCATACTATCTTTTTTCGTCTCGTTTTAATAATTCTTCGTTAAGGTAATACTCGATCATTTTCATTGTAACGATTGTTCGTGTTGCTTAAGTTACTCTCCAATCGATTTTTATTATTTAATTGATTGGCGAATAAGTTAGTGTGCGATGGGAAATAGTTGTTCTCGAGATTTAATCGATTTGATATTTCGTATTATTGACACACTCGTGCTCGCAATTTTTATTTTATTTTGATTTCATTTCATTTCAATCAAATTAGCGAACAAAACAAGACGCGTTAATGAAAAACAGACGAATTAATTAATTAGTATTAAAAATCTAAAAAAAATACTCGAGAAAAATAAATGTATAAATAAAAAACGAAGAAGTTTTAATTCGACATGTTAACATTAAAACAAATGATAATTAAAATAATAAAGAAAAATTGGACAGTGACTTGTACGCGCTACCTTTTTTCTCATTTTATTTCTTAAAAAGCAGTGGACCACGATACACGTTAAATAAATAAATAAATAAATTAATTAATTAATTAATAAATTGTGCAAAACAAAGAAATATGTGTCAGAAAAAATTAAACGAAGTTTGATTGGTTATGTGTTAAAATAAATATTGTAATATAAGAAAAAAAAATAAAAGAAAAATAAAGAAAAAAGAAAAATAAAATAAGATAATAAAATGAAGAAGTTTAGAGAGAAAACGGGGATTTTAACTTGGCTACCTTTTGGTGTTTTCAAACGATAGGGGGGAAATGCAGTTAGTTAGTGAAATGAGATTATGAGTGGTTGTGCCGGGGTTAAATTTTCATTCGCTTTGACTTGCTTGATTTTTCTCTTTCTCTCTCTCTCTCTCTCTCTTCAGTTAGTTAACGTTCCACGAGGTCACTCAATCCCAACTGACAGGATCCAATAATTTTCTAAAACATCAATATATCTCTTATTTTATGGAAAAAAGCTTGTTAAAATCTTCGTTCAAACAATCAAAAAACAATTACCCTTGTCCCCCTTTTTTTTTTTGTCATTAACTTTTGATCCCTTTTTTTCACTGTTCCAAGAGAGCACAAACCTGCATTTATCGTTTGATTGTTAATTGTATTAATCAATTAATGTCGGTCACCATAATTGTCACACGAGCACAAATATATTTCAAAATCACGTTATTAATATTAATATAATCTATAGGTTTTATACATTTAATATATAACTTTCTAAAAAAACATATAATTATTAAATTTAATATATTAA
>NW_014569881.1:11694-15455 GCF_001313835.1 Polistes canadensis
TAAGATTTCATATAATAATGAGAATTAGGGGGTGTAAAAGATTATACATAGAAAATGGAATCCCTTAAAACATTGTTTTAAGGGTAGAATAATTAAGAAAATATTCTTACCGATTCGTTTAAACAAAAAAATAGAAGAAAAAGATGTTTATTTTCCTTCTTTCTATTTATTACGCGATATGAATTTCAAAGTTACGCGTGTTACTTATTATCGATGATAATAATAATAAAAAAAAAAAAAAAGAAAAAATGAAAAAGTAAAGAGAAAAAAATAAAGGATAAATCGTATGTTTCCGTTCGAATTCATTAAATAGCCACTCGAAAAATCCGATTGAAGAAAGTCAAGCTCGTATATCTTTCAGTTTAATCTCGTGCATGGGTAATAAAAGAAAAGTGCAAAGCAATCGGGTGCACATACTAGTTCTTTATTTGTCCACTTTGGTTTGTTGTAAAAAAAAGAAAAAGAAGAAGAAGAAGAAGAAGAAGAAAATGAGAAAGAAAAAGAAAAAGAAAAAGGTAAAAAAGAGAAAAGAAAAGGGATACACATTTATACGAGTAACAGGCGGATAAGATCACTTCCTAATTCGTTTACGACGTGTCACGATTATCTTGATCTCTTTTTCTTCCACGCATTATCTTGAAAAAATACTTTGATACGTGAATCGTTTGAAAGTTGTATCGTATTCATTGCAACGTTAGACCTTTTTCTTTTTCTTTTTCTTTTCTTTTCTTTTTTTTTTTCGATTTCCTTTTAATGTAGATTAGAGAAAAACTGGTTGTTCCGAATTGAGATATAAAAACGTGACCCGAAAGTTAAATTTTCTATAGGATACCATGTTTTCCATATATATATGTGTATCGGTATATATATATATATGTATATGGATCTGTACATTTTATCTATATGATAGATAAATTTTGTATTAGGAAGATTCTAAAGGTGAGAGAGCTAATAAGAGAAATATGCTGGTCACGTATAAGTGAGACATCGAAGGTTTCACGTTTGAAATATATCGAATATCCGTAATCCATATTTCTTTCTTTTTAAAGCTTTACAATTTGGCTTATATGTTGATCGAATATGAACAAATTTGTAGATTTATGAAAGAAATATATATATATATGTTTTGTTTTTATATTAAAATATTTTTATATATTAAATATAATGTTAGTCTATAGGGGAGGGGAAGATGGTAGTAATATATTTTTATAAACATAAATATCATATGAACATATTTGTAAATTTATAAAAGAAAATATTATTTTTTCATACAAATATATTTTAATTTATTAATTATTAATATTATAGTTTATACCATATATTGATTTTAATGTTATTTTATGGGGATAATAATAGTTTGCAAAAATACGTATCATATAATTTTGATATCCCATATTGTAATTTTAAAATTTTTTTATCATTATTATAATACCTATATAAAGTGAAAAAAAAAAACAATTTTAGGTTATATAACACAAGGGGGTGGGTTAGAGAATATAAATATTAATGTCAAAATATATTGATTCGTACGATACTTTTTTTTTTATCTAGATAAATAGGAGCTTAGTAGGTCGTCTGGTAATGTTAATATTCTTTTCACTTTGAAAACGATAGAAGGAAGAAAAAGAAGAAGAAAAAAAAAAAAGAAAAATAATAAAAAGAATAAAGAAAACAGGAAGCCTTAAATATATAGCTATGATACTTTTATCGTTGGTAAAAGTGAAAAGGGGAGAGTTTTCTCAAAGCTGCCTAACTTTTATGCAAATCATTTTCTTCGAAGGATATAAAAACGATGAATAAAGAGAAAGGCACTTTACGAATGATCTATGCAAAGCACGCAACAATCGATTCAGTCGTGAACATTTTATCTAACTATTTCCACCTCCCTTCCAGCCCCCTTTTATTATTTTTTTTTTAATTCTATTTCTTCTTTTTAATATTAACTTCTTATCTAATCAAAAATTACAAAGAAAAAAAAATTTTTAAATGTGTGTAAGAAATTTGAAGTAATAATTAATTATAAACAATATCAATAATTGCAATAACTAATACAACAACGCAACAAATAAATAATAAATAATAATAATAATTATTATTTTTAAACAAATCAAAAACCAGAATAAGATGTAACAAATCAATTAATATCACATTGACGAATGAAAAAGAAAAAATATATTTAAAATAACTTGTGCAATACCCAAAGGGTGGGGGGGGGGAGGGAAGAAAGCCTGCAACATAAATATAATGAGAAAGTAGAAAAAATACGTATCGTAATCTCAAGAGATACTATAAAGATCTAGTTTAAATTAAATAAAGTACACGTAATAATATCCACCAATAATTTCGGTCACAGGAGTTGCACGAAAATGCAATTAAAACAAAAATTCACTTAACAAAAGTAAAACTATGATAAATACGTACATTCGCGAAGATAATACGAACGTTTGTTACGTATAAAAAAAAAAAAAAAAAAAAAAAGGTAAAAAACGAAAAAAATATTTAATCGTTTCAATTAAATTTGCAGAAGGGACAATTCCCCCATTCCTTTTGTTTTATTTGTTTGTACTGGGTCCATACCCCTCCTAACCCCCTCCTGTTACTACTACCCCATTTTAAGGATGGGAATGTTAGGTAACACTTTATACCTGCCGAGCGGAACTCGATTTACCAAAGAGGAAAGTTGAGTTTTGCAAGAAAATCATTAAAACCTTTTCTCTCTGTCTCTCTCTCTCTCTCTCTCTCTCTTTCTCTTTTTATATTATACTAGGCAGGAAATGGTATTTGTTTGACATGAAAAGCTATTCAAGCAGAAAAGGTTGTCCTTCGACAAGCGGACCTAGTTAGTATAATAATTGTTTCATGACGATCATGAAATTTTCGTTTGTCAAAGGAAAATTTAACTTTCCTTTCATTTGTACATATGTGTGTGCGCGCGTTATTAATATCGTTAATATATCGTTGATTTGAAAATATAATTCGTGTAGGTAGTTGTGAGATATTGTTGAATATTTTTGAATATTATTAATCATTAATTGAGAGATGAATTATTAGAATTTTATTGTTAAATATTTAACATTTTGAAAGATTGTTAGAGAGAGAGAGATTGTTTGGAAATTAATGAAACTATCTCATTTTGTTAATTGTATTACACATGTTTAGAAGAGAGGAATTTATTAGTCATTTTATTCTGATATTTAGTTTATATATCTACGGTTAATGCTATACCGCAATTTCATTAATTAGCTTCGTAATAGAGAAGACTTATTCTGGTAAATGCAATAGTAGTGGTAATAATCATTGCCAGAATGGTTTTCTACCACATGAAATTTCCAATAAGGCTAATACTTCAGTCCTATTTTCGCAGTTAATAATATCTTTTCACAAAAGTAATAAAAAGAGAGATAGAAAGTGATGTGACAAATATTTGTTGTTTTGTTTTTTTGTTTATAAGAGACAAGCTTTGATTGCTGGATAAAAATATTTAACGATTGGTTTTTGTTAAAACGTTCCGATCGTGCTAAAGTTATGCCAAATGCTACGAATCCTAAAGAATTTCAAATTAAGTAAAATTAATTTATACATTTTTATTTGAAAAAAAAAAAAAAGTGTTAATATATACTTTATCGAGTATACTATAATATATATAATATTTTATTTAAAAAAAAATATGTGTGCGTAAATTTATTTTTATTTCAGTATTATATTTATTACTTATTTTTTAACCATTTATCTTATAGCAAACAGTATAAAATATATATATA
>NW_014569881.1:16991-18392 GCF_001313835.1 Polistes canadensis
TACTAATTTAATTTTTTTTTTCTATTCGAGGTTGGAAAAACTTTAGCGTAATTATTATTACAGTTATTAATTTTAATCGAAGTGGTACGTATATTGACGTTTATTAGAAAATTGTAACGCAAATGACGTTGTACTTAATAAGTATAATACTATACTTTTTCTTTTTACACTTTGTTTCTTTTTATTTTACGACCGTAATCATAAAATCATGATGTCGCCAATACTTTGAATGTATTGTACTTTCACGCAGTTACAAGCGATTAACTTTCTTTTATTTTTTTATGCTATTATATTTTTTTTTATTTTTTTTTACAAGAGCTTCCTAAGATTATTTACGATGTCGTTCGTAAAGAAACACGAATTGTGTAATTGTAAGATGGAAAAATGTAAAGTTTCAACTGGTGAGTTTTTTTAACAAATTTTTCAAACTTCGATTCTCTTTCTCTCTCTCTCTTTCTGTCTCTCACTCTCACTTTATTTTTGTTTTTTTTTTCCTCGTTCGATCGAAGTTATTAACAATTTATAAGTTAACAGTTAAACTTTTTAAATTAAATGCATTTTTACCTACACCATTTCGTATACTTTTAATTCCATTTATATTCTTTGTCCTTTTAATTTTATTTTTAATTAGAATGGTATTGACATTAACGTTAAAAATATTTTAATTCAAGTAAATTGATGATCACTCCCCCGCCCCCCGTTGTCACTTTCTTTCTTTCTTTTTTTTTTCTCTCTCTCATTTTCCCCATCGCCAAACTCTTCAACATTTTTTATTTGTTGATTAGCGTTGCAAATTTGTCATATTCGCATCTTCGATAAAATCCAGTATTTTCTTTACTGTTATTTAATTAAAAGTTATCATCTATATGAATAATTAATTTCATCGGTATATTATCGTACAAATATAAAAAAAATGTACGCATTCGTGTCGTGTATACGCGTATATCGATGAAATTTTTATATTTGTTTGTTCGTTAGAGAGAGTTTGTTTTTTTATTTATGTTTCGCGATCGTATTCGTATAAAAAAAATATATATATATAATAATAACAAACCAACAATAGAGACATATAAATAACACAATGGTTAAGAATAATTTGATTTGTTATTAAAATTCGTGATATAGGAAGTGTTTCCTTTAAATGGACAGTCATCATGACGATATATTTTTAGAAAGCTTTTTGAAAGATTAAAAAGTCAAGGGGAATAAGTTATAAAAAATCACATTCCCATTCACTCTCTCTTTCTTTCTCTTCGGTACGTGTATCCATCGATCAACAAAAATTCAAGTTTTCATGGGATATTTCCAATATTCCTGTCCACGAGAAGACGTTCATTTTTCAATGAGAAATTTTCTATTTATAATGTTTAAAATAAAATATTTTATACAGGACATATATTA
>NW_014569881.1:19102-20785 GCF_001313835.1 Polistes canadensis
TATATATATATATATATATATATATATATATATCCGTTATGCTATTGCCTATATACACGTACGATTACAGTGTTCATAGAGATTTTGAAGTGTATCACAGGGTTACAGTCAACGATCGACCGTGTGCTATAAGCCATAAGCACGCGTCATCATCGTCCTCCTCGTCGTCTCGTAAAATTTGACCTTGTAAAAAACCTATATATATATCTATATATATATTTTATATGCACATCTCAGACATTTATTAATACTGTCATTTAAAAAAAGATCAATAGTAATATTATCACGTAACACATTTTTATAATGATTTCTATTCATTTATATTTTATATGTGATGTTTAATTTATGTAAAATATAAATACGCGGGTCGGTTGTAAAAAAATCTTTTGTTTAAATATAGAAACACAATTTTTTTGTATACAATTGAAATTCATATTTTTTTTTGTTTTATTTCATTCGCAAATAAATCTTTTTATTTTTCGTGGGATTATACGTGTTGGAATTTCGATTAGGATATAATATAACGTTTGATCGATTTTATATAAAAATAATATTCGAGTATTATTTCACACGTAATATATTCGCGTACATCTCTATTTAATATATAATTTTAAATTAAAACATATAAAATCAAAAGTAACCTTATATCCCCACGCGTATAATCGTTCGAAGAGTATCACTTTGTGATTTGTATAAAATAAAAATACGTATTTATACGCGTATATTAAAAATAAATTCTCTCGAAAGCGTTTATTTAAAAACAAAATACAAAAAACAACAACAACAACAAAATAATAGTCGTGTCGAGCGACACTCGACATTCTCGTATATAAATCTCTCTCTCTCTCTCGGAGTAATTTTCACCATATATCGTGAAACTATTTTAAAAATGTCGAATATTTATATGCATGTACATATATCATATGACGTCATAAACAACGTCGATGAAAGCTTGCAAAGCTTCAATATACTTGCAAGAGATGGGTATGCACTTTGCAAGATCATGAGATACCCAACGTCGATCCATTCGCGTTTAGGATACTCGTTTATGCATTTCTATCTTCAATATCCCCCCCTTCAACTCTTCCTCCATTTCTCCTAATCCTTCTCTCTCTCTCTCTCTCTTTCTCATATATTTGTTTTCTTTTTTTTTTTTTTTACTTTTTTTTCTTTACATTTCACATGTAAAGCTTCCCTTTTAGTTTCTCTCTTTGTCTTTGTCTCTGTCTTCTTATCTTTGTAATTCGATGCACACGTTATGCGTTTCTCTACATATGCATATATACTTGCGTATGTGTGTGTTGTGTGTGTATGTGTTATTGTATATATGGGAGATCAGTTTGCGAATGTAAAACTCAGTGATAACGTGCATGAAAAGCGGGAATATCGCTTGATCAAATGCTACGGATTCAATTGACATTACACACACACACACACACACACACACAGAGCTATATCGTATGCATCGATGAAAAAACATTAGCCTTTATATATAAACGTATCAAACGCGTGTATCAAGTATATCTATTTAATAATTTAGTATATATATAATTAGGTTTTTATTGCACAACTTACAAAGTTTTTTACAATGTCTTATCATTATTTCACTTATATTTATGTCACATTTTTGGTTTATTCTCAACTCACCCCTCGTCAACCAATAATTATCACCAATCTTAAAAT
>NW_014569881.1:21644-22691 GCF_001313835.1 Polistes canadensis
TTTGTTTTTCTTTTTGAAAAGCAACGATATATATATATATATTGGATATAAAAATGAATTCGCACGATACGTAGAAAAAAATAAGAAAATATGATTGAAAGATATTTTTATTAGGATCATTGTGATAATTAGAATTTTAATTAGGATATCTAACGTTATAGTTATATGAATATTTTATAATCGCAAAGAATTTCAAGTAATTCCTAATTGATTATAGTTGACTCTCTGATAATAATAAGTTTTATGACAAATTTTGTCGTTTATTTTGATAACTTATATTAGAAAAATTAATTGCACGGATTTATTGTGCATTAACATGATTTACCAACAAAATTTCAATCATGCATCAATAATAGGGTACATAGGAAACAATTGTACATTTATATCATTGTGGAAGGAGAATATTTAAGATTTTATTCGAACGTTTTTTAACGAATAATACAATTCTTTTATACGCAATATAAATATATCATTTATATCGTGAATTATATAATGTTCAACACGAATACACACTCAACCGATAGAGAAACGGAATTAGAAACTGTAACGAAGCTTTTACAATATTATTTAATGTACTTATATTACAATATATATACATAATAGTGTCCAAGAGAAGGAAATAATATGTACGAGATAACTGTACTATGTTTGCATTATGCTCTAGTCACGAGTATATATACCCTAGTATTTTTTTCTACTATATTCCTCCAACTCTTGGTTTTTAATGAGACTCTAGATCTCGACAAATTATATGGAGAAAAAAAAGAAAAAAAAAAAAGAACGTTGCCGTGTCTAAAGTGTCCAAGTCTCTCTCTCTCTTTCTTTTTTTTTCTCCTTTAGTTTCGACAAAAAAAAAAAATTGGAACTTTTTTAAAAACGTTCGAAGAGGGGTTCTAAACGAAGAAATAAATTTTTTTTGCTTATTATGTGACATTCATTAGGGTTGATCAAAAATTTTTTTACACATTAATTATATATATAATATATATATTATAATTATATATTAATAAAGTTGTTTTTTATTTATATTCCATAGAATACTTTGAG
>NW_014569881.1:23456-26910 GCF_001313835.1 Polistes canadensis
CTGTTGAGACAGAAAATACATTTCGCAGAGTGTGTCGCATCGTTCTTGAACATCAGTTAGCCAAGCACATGATGAGAAAATGGGATGTAAAACGATCCCTCAGGAATATATATATATACGCGAATGAGGTACAAAGCAAACGTGTCTAGTAGTCAAGTACACTCATAGAAATTAATTGAATTATTAATAAACTTTCAAATAATTATAATTCATTAAAGTAAATATACACATTCGCCAATTGAAAATGTAATAGTTAATTTTGTATTTTATTTATAATCTGTAGATATAAATAAATTAATGTAAATTATATAGAACAATCGTGTTACACGTGATATCAATTTTAATTATATTTTACGTATTGTTTTTTTTTTTTCATTTACATTTCTTTTTAATTTAATATTAAATTATCATCGTTAATTATATATTATATCAAATGATAATGTCATACACAAATATATCTTATAAATTTTGATTATATTTTATTATAATCAAATTTAATTATATTATATCTTTTTTTCTTAGAAAAAAAAAAAGAACAAAAAAAAATATTAAATTAACATTATTTATTTTTCAAACGAGATCACGTTACGCGATCTTATAAATTTTTTGATTTATATTTTATGTATAATTTTATTTTTTATATGATTTTATTCTTATATTACATGCATTTACATACCTCGTAAGAATATCGAATATTTCGCGATTAATCGTCAAGTGCCATTTATATCGTAATATTACCGAATAGACAGACAATTTTATTCCCTATCCGTATCGAACATATCACCAGTTATAATCTCGCTTTATTGCAAAATTTCTTGAACGTTTCTGATTCAATACTCACACACACACACATACACACAGATAACTGCATATCCATACAAATATCATCTACTCCCATTCACATATAATAAATATAATATTATTTCTAGATATAGAAATATAAATCCTAGGGGAGTATAGGAAAATGAAGATAATAATATTCTCAGGATGCATTAGAGAGATTTTCCCGGTTCTTTTTAATATTAAAATTCATCGATGAAGGATACGTTTTATATAGAAAAAGTATCGTTTTAAATTTTCCACCAAGTCAAGTCTAAGAGTCACGGTGTAGAAGAAGTCCTACAAGAAATTCTTGGAATTTTTCTTGAGAGGTCAAGTACTAAAAGAAGGAGGAAAGATGAGGAAGGGGGTTGTAGAAGGGATTGAGGTAGCGATTGAAAGAGGGGGGTTGGGGTTGTGGATGGTAAGGGGGTAGTCGGGTGAACCAGAAGCGTTTAATCGCGGAAATGTTCTGTTGAACTACTTCGTGGCACGGATGCTGCACGGTTAGGCGAAACTTTGTTGATGCAGAAGCACGCTTACGGTAGATGAACTTATTTCTTTTCATCCCCGAGGAAAAATATAAAGTACTCATTCAACCAACGGGCGTATAACTTTCTTCTTTCTTCTAATCTTCTTGTCCTTTTTTTTTTTTTTTTCTTTTTTCTTTTTCTTTTTTCAAATGTCTTCGAGACACCAGAGAGGACGATTAAAACAATATGTCTAGGACAATTTTTATCTCATTTTTTTTCTTTTTTTTTTCTTTTCTTTTACGTGCGGATAACTTTCATTTTTATATTAAAATTAAATCAAGCTCGCGTGTTGTATAACATTTTTCGTTAGGAATATAATTTAATTAACATCCCTAGGATTTATCTTTCGTGAAATTTTTTTCGGGGAATGCAATTTATTATATCAGTCAACGGTTTAGTTGGCATACGAACACCCCCGCTGTTGGATTATTAAAATTAAGCAACGTGGGCGCAGTTAGTAAAATGGGTGTATGGGTGGTGACCCGTCCGGAAAAAATAAAAAATAAAAATCGTGTGCTGGTAAAGAGACGCGATGAACCAAAAAAAATATCTTTATCTCTTTGTTAATATTGAATAGGTGCGAGAAGTAGGTATTCGTATAGAAATGACTGGAATCTATATAAAGGGAAAGTAAAAAAAGGACAAGAATTTTGTAGAGCGCTTGTTCTGTTAAAAATTTTTTCTTTTTTTCTTTTCTTTTTTTTTCACATGTTTAGGAAAAGAAAAGAATTTTCTTGCATTCTTTTCTGAATTTTTATTAAAGTCAAGTATATTTACATAAAGTGAATATAATTTCATGAATTTCATGAATACGTTTATTTGGTTTGATTTAATTATGTCACATGTTTTGGATGGTATTTTTTTTTTTTTTTTAATTAATTTGTTAATAAGAATCAACACACGTACAGGGAATGAAAAGTTTTGAATTTGACATACGAAAAGAGAAAGAGAGAGAGGTTAAAAGTTATGAATTTAATATATGAAGGTGGGTTGGATATGTTTTGACATATTTTGTTAGGCCATTTGTTTAATCAATTACGTACTATTTTACTTATTTTACAATAAACTTTTCTGCAATGAAATAATATATATATCAATTCAAAAATAAAACAATCCTGATATTTATTTCCTTGTTTAAGAATTTGGAAATATTGTATTACATGAAAATATTGTTTATATAATCAGATTTTTATTGCACAACTTACCAAGTTTTTTACAACGTCTTATCATTATTTTACTTATATTTATCTCACAATTTTTGGTTGATGCTTAACTCACCCCTTTTCTACCAATCTTTATCAACAATCTTAAAATCAAACTAACTACATGAAAACATTATAATTATTTTAAATTGACAGAGAAAATGTATAAATACTTCTAGGACTCGTTATATATATTAAATACAATTACACAAAAATGTAAGAAGAATATTTGTTTTAATTCTCGATAAATTATTATACAAGTTAATACACATATACATGGAGATAAATCCTTTTTTAATATAATATATATATAGGTGTGTGCATTGAGAATACAGGACACATGTAACGACTACGCCTTTCCGCAATTTCTCTCGTTTCACTCGACGACGTTGGAGAATCGTTCGGTCTAATGGAGTTACTTCACAATAGAAGCATTGTATAGGCTCTACCGAAGTCCCTTCAACCTGTCGATCCCTCACACCCTCTTTCCCTTTCCCTTTTTCATTCTATCTCTCTTTCTCTTTTTCTCTATTACACCCTCTTTCCCCTCCGTTAGCTACGTCAACCACTTCAAGCACGCGAACCACTCTATATGCCTACTCTCTGTGTCTCGACGTAAATACAATATCGGGACGATAGTTTCGCTTCACATTCAATCGCATGAGTGTCTAGTATTTGGTATCTGAAGAAGAGAAATAGCATCAGTATGTGTATATATGTGTGTGTGTGTAATATCGAACAACGTTGATAACGTAGAAAACATAAAAATAATGAATTTAGCTTAATCTTGCAATTCTACTTACATTTTATATATATATATATATATTATCATTGTTATTGTTATTATTGATACTGTATTATCGTAAAAAATTATTTCTTTTATTCTTTATATTTGTTTCT
>NW_014569881.1:29125-32605 GCF_001313835.1 Polistes canadensis
TTATTTTCTTTTTTTTTTTCTTCTTCTTCTTCTTCTTCTTCTTTTAACTTACAACTATCTTATATAGAAATTTTGTATCGATCCGTTTAATTGATAATTATACGAAAAATAAAGAGAATTAGAAAGAAACACATGTACGCATGCAAACAAAAATATATTACAAATAGATTGATAAAAGAATATTATAGACAAGAATAAAAAAAAAAAATAATAAAAAAAGAGAGACATTCGATAAACATTAGGGGGATGAAAGATGAGAGAAAAAGAGGAAATAATGTAAAGAAAAATAAGTTAGTACAGATGTGTGTTTGTGAAGCTATGGGGGCCAAGTTGTGTTGCACTGACCTAGTTTGTAGCAATGGCTGACCCACTTTCATGCAACAGTTTAACTACCGGCGGTCCAGCATTAAACATACGTATTTATATACCTTTGATACATACGTATATAAATACATACAAACGTTCATACCTGTATAAGTAAATATACTTATATTAATATGTATACACGTATCACATACATTTAATACATTTAAAAATATACATACACGTATAAATATATTTTTCTTTTTTTCTTTTTCTATATATATATATCACAAGTATATACTTATTGTTAGAAAAATATATACACACACGTACACGCATATGTAAAATATTTCTTTTACTTTTTTGTAATACATATATTATATATACCTACATATTACACATATAAATACATATATATATATATATTTTTTTTATTCTTCTATATAATATGATATATACAAAAAGATACCACACATATACACATATAAATACACACATATACATATATATATTTTTTTTTAAATATTTTTCTATTATATATAATATATAATATATTATATATAAAAAAGATACAAACGGGGTACATGGAAGCAGAAAATGGGTAGAGACAAAAAGAAAGAAAGTTAGAAAGAGTAAGATAGATATATGATATAGGAAAGCTGCTCGAATCGCTTGTCTATAGTATTTACAGTGTATATAGGTTACGTCCACCCCACCGTGATGCTATACACATCGAGCACACGGCCAACAGGTAGCTGCATTCGTTCCCTGGTTCGTATAAATAGACACAGCCAGGATCATCCCTGGACCGGCGCGGTTGCCACTATTCCGAGTTCTCCTTCGACTCGACCATTCACCATACACCCCTGAGATGTCAGATACGAATCATCCCCTTTTTCTCTTTCTCTTATTCTCTCTCTTTCCATCTATCTATTTCTTTCTTTTTTTTCTCTTTTCATTTTCAACCTTACTCTCTAACCCTCCTTTCCTTTTCTTTTTTTTTTCTTTTTTCTTTCTTCTTCTTCTTCTTCTTTTACTACTTCCATCCTATTCACCCCTTACGATCAACCCTCCAAGCTTGCTTAACATCTATCGCTTCCACAATTCATCCCTTCTTGTTCTTTTCATTCTTTTTATCTATCTATCTATTTCTTTTTTTTTTTCTTCTTCTTCTTCTTTTGCGAACATGCATGCGTGTTCTTTTACTCCATTGACCGTGTTTTTCGTGAATATCGACGTGGTTTCTTTTACCCTTATTTCGTTTCGCTTCGTTTCGTTTCGTTTCGTTTCTTTTCCTTTTCCTTTTGCTTTTTGTGAATTACGTAAGGACTTTTTTTTTTGTCGTCTCTACAATTTTATTTCTCCTTTCTATTTTTCTTTTTAATGCTTTATATACTTCGAGGATTATTTAATTTTACCGTATAATATTATAAATGTTTATAATATTTTCTTGTTTTCTTAGGGTGGTTTTTGTTTTGTTTTGTAATATATAATAATCCCTTTGTATATATACTTCGTCTCGAGTAATTTTTCAAATTATACGAAAGTTTTGTGATATTGTAAAAATCCGATTCTATGTCATAAATAATAAAACACAAATCTGTACGCGAGAAATACTTTTATATATAAAGATATATATATATATATTTTTTTTTTTTTAAATTAACTTGTAATTTTTTCATCACACGTAAATAAATCGTTCGAAGAGTAAATGATATTTTTTAATTAAAGCACGAAGTATAATATAAAATATTGTGATAATAAATATCTTCTTTATGGTGTATCTAAAAAAAAAAAAAAAACGACAAAGTCTAATGAAAGTTATTAGATAGCTGCTGCTAGATAGAATCAATTCGTCACTTTCAACTTGTTAATCCCATGACATCGTTATTTTAATTTGATATTCTCTTTTATCCTCGTTGTGTTTTTTATAATCCAAATAATATTAATAATATCATAGAATTTTAAAGCTTTAAAAGATAAAAATAATGATAGATTTTATATATTCTATTGATTAAATAAATTTTACAATAATAACAACAACATCAACTACAATAATAATGATAATAAAAATTATATCTGTGAGGGGGTAGAGAGTTTGAATAAAAATAAGGGGTTGGGAATTATTGGTTTCCGTCTTAAGAGAGAACATTTTCTGTGAGTAATTTTTATGGATAAAAAAAGATGAGGGAAAGAAATAAAGGCGAGTTTGTTTGGATAGCTTCGATGGAAATTGAAACGAAGGGTGAGAAAGAAAGAAAAGAAAGGAAAAAAGTAAAAAGTAAAAAGTGGGAAATAAACAAATGGTGAGAAATGGAAAATCAACGATGCTTTTCTTTCTCACTCTCTCTTTCTCTTTCTCTCTCTCTCTCTTTAGTTTTCTTTTTTTCTTTTCAGAAAAAAGTAATAAATTACATATTAAGCGTTAGTGAAGGACACACAAGTAGGCGTTCATTTGCATTCTTAGAGTTTCTTTCTTTCTGTCGTTCATTTTAAATTATGTTTACGCGATGTATAAACACGTGACTTTATTATCTTTCTTTTTGTCTTTTTATTTTTATTTATTTTTTTTTTTTTTTTTTCAGTAATATCAAAACACCATCTTATCGACTTTATTATTTTTTCCTTTTTTTTTTTTTTTCTTTTCTCTCCCACCTCTACTTTTCGCGTTTAGTGTGTTGTGTTACGTGGGTATAATAAAAGAAGGGTGAGAGTTTACGATGATCTACTTTCTCGATAAACATTTTTTTTTTTTTATTATTATTATTTTTTGTTATACTCAATTATAAACATTTTACGACGTTACTCAACTCTGCCCACCTGTTTCTTGGTATCTTTTCTTTTTAACTCTCGCTTTTATTGTATATTTACTTATTTCTTTTTTTTTTCTCTTTTTTTTTAATTATAATAGAGTAGTAGAATATTTTGTCGACTAGGAGTATGACTAGTATGATGTTCATTTTAAATACTGATGATCTTTTAATTATTTCTATATTGTTTTACAGGTTTAGCCAACGAATAGTAGATGATTTTTAAAAAAATCACAATTACTTATTTTAAAATCTAAAAAAGAAGAAAGTTAACTTAAAAATTGTCGAGAAATAGTAATTAATTTTGAAAAAACAATTAACAACATTTGTGATATATTCTTAATTACGAAAAATATAATATTATATA
>NW_014569881.1:32640-34475 GCF_001313835.1 Polistes canadensis
TTTTTAGAAAATATCAAAGTTAACTCACGTTCGTTAATTATTACATCAATTAAAATAAAAGTGGCAAAAAATAAATGTAAAACGAAAGAAATCGAATAATAAGTTTCGTAGTATTTATATTTACATTAAAAATTAATTCAACTATTTAATAATGATTAAAATCCATTAGTGTTCTCTCTCTCTCTCTCTCTCTCTCTTTCCTTATATATATATATCTTTTTAATTAAATGATAAGGTGAAACGAAATAGTTTGTCTAAACTGGAACTTAGTTGCTCACGCAAAGTGATTTTCAGTGTCGAGGAAAGTGGCGGAAGCCATGCAATGGTAGAAAAAGGGTGGATGGTAGGGACTGTGGTTGGTGGGTATGTTTATGGGGACGTTCAGGGGGATAAGAAAAGCAACAAGTCGAAAGGGTGTTACGATACTATCTTTATCGTCTTAAGACATCCGACGTACGTGGTAGAATTTTTCTTAAGCACGCGAGAAAAAATGTTTCTAACGTGTAATACAACGATTACGTTTAATCTTTTCTTTTTTTTATATATATATATTATATATATTTTCGAGAATTTCTTTTTATTCTTTTTATATTTTTAAATGAATGTTCGCGATATATATAAAGACAATATTTAAACGATATTATTTTGTTTATCAATATTTTTGTTTTAATTTACAATATAATATACAATATGATTGAAAATAAATTAATATTGTAATGATTTTAAAAATCACACTATAGGATATTATAATTTATTATTTCAAAGAAAATTGTTTAATTGGCATTTTAATGAATACACAATGTGATAGTAAATAAATTAGTATTATAATGATACTAAATTATACAATAGGATATTATAGAAATTCCATTGATTAATATTAATTTTTAGACATTTTTTAATTGGCATCTTAATGAATAAAATGAGATAGTAATTAAATTAATAAAAATAATACAATAGAATATAATTAATAATATTTAGATATCATATATTCATTTTGTTTTTTATTTATTTATTAATGTTTATAAAAAATTTGTGAAATGTATTATATTCGTTGAATTAAATCTAAAACAATGGTTTAACAAATAAATAGGAATTCTAATGATTGTAAATCGTAGAATGGGAGACGCTTTAGGTTCTCAAATTTATCAAGTGATATCGGTCGAGCTTTGCTCTACCAAATTATCCTGCCACTCTATTGACCATTACCCTAACTCGACAGATTCATGACCCTCCATAAACTTCTGATCTCTCTCGGTAGGAATTTCATCATGTTATCGTATATCATTTGATCGGTTCATTTTCCTTGGTATAATATGATAATAATCGCTATGATGAATTCTATTTGGAAAACAAAAAAATCATATTTTATTTATTTTCATTTGATATATTTATTGAGTTAACAAATGTTTTGAACGATCCCATTATTTTCCTCCGATTTATATATTAAAGCCTCAACTATCACCTTCCAGGTGATTTATTATTTCAAATTTTGATTATGCGAATATACGATGATTTAAAAAAAAAAAAGAGAAACAAAAAAAGTATTAAATAAATTAATTATTGAATATTGAATCGATCAAATATTAATTCGAAATTTATTTCGATTAAATCAATTCAATTTTTGATTTATCCATATTAAAAATCTGTGTATTCAAATATTTATATTAATTTTGTCAACTTTTCACTTTTTAATAATTAACCTATATATTGTGAAATAAATAATATCGTTTAATGGATTAATAATTAAAATCGATGATTACAATAATTTCCTTTAAGGAATAAACAATTTTATCGTGTTTTATTCTTTACTCGTAATTATGAATTAATTCGATTAT
>NW_014569881.1:36595-40430 GCF_001313835.1 Polistes canadensis
AATTAACGCGCCTGTAATTATTAATTATCGACGCATATTTTATCGTAATAAATTATTTCTTTAATTATTATTATTATTTTTTTAAAGACATTATTATATATATAATCACAGGTTTTTATTGCACAACTTACAAAGTTTTTTTATAATGTTTTATCATTATTTCACTTATATTTATCTCACAGTTTTATTCAAGACATTATTAAACATTTCCAAACGAAATCATTATTGAAAAGAAAGAAAAAAAAGAATGATAAAAGGAAAAAAAAAAAAAAGGAAAAATCGAAATTGATCTTTCGTAGTAAACATGTTTGATTTTTAGTGACCCATTTTTGTTTCATTATTACCAAGCGTTATGTCGGACATATTGTAGTTCTTATCCATCATAAACGACACTGCTGCGTTGTTAAGATATTCAAGGCACCCTTCTTCTTCTTCTTCATGTGACGTGAGAAGGACAGACATAACACTGTGCAATCTTTTTCCACTCTTACGTTTACCATCGATCAATAACTATTTGTCTCTTTTTCTTTTTTCTTCGTTTTTTTTTCTATTTTTTTTCTTTTTTTTTTTTTTGAAATTACTCATACAAGAATACAGCGTGAAATCTTAAAGAAACGATTTTCTTTGAAAGTAAGTTAAATAAATATTCCTGTGTATTTGTGTGTTCATGTATACGTGTGTTGTGTGGATGTATGTGTTGTAAGGATAAGAAATATATTATACTTAACCCCTTTCTCTCTTCGTCACTTTGTCTAACATATTATAATAATACTTTCTATAAATTTCTCAAGTATGCTAAATTCTCGAGGAAACGAGGTTTCTCGGTAATTCACGATAAACTCCAAATATTCTTCTTAAGTCTTCGGTTTTAGATGATCAAAGAAAGATAATTCTCAAAGTGAACATCACAACTTGTGTTTCTTTGCTATAATGTATATACTTTAACATATATTTTATATACATATATGTAAATATATAGGTATATTGAAGAAGATGAGTAGTTTAATATCGAAGATATATTATTAATTTTAAAGTGACGAAAATAATCTGAAAATGCGTTAAGAATATAAATAATTTGTATATATTATTTTTTGACAAAATTGTACATTATATTAAATTAATGTCTTGGTACATTTCAAGAATAAGAAGTTTCTTTCAAGAGACTCGTATTTTTGTTTATATATAAGAAATTATTATAATAAATTTAAAGCGTCTCCAAAATAGTTTGTAATTTCATACGTTTATGGGAAAAAGTGAATATCACTTGTCTCGCGGGGGATCAAACTTTAGAATAAATTTATTTTCCTTTTTTTTTTTTTTTTTTTTAGAGTAGATTTCCAAGGATAAAATGTTTTCTCTATTTATATATAAAAAGTTATTTATTTTTAAAGCGTCACACAAACATTGTTTGGAATTAGATAAAAAAATTTGCGATAATGTAAAAATATTACTCTTTCTTTTTATTTTATTCGCAGGATTAAACTTTGAACAAAATTGCATCTCATTTTGATAGATTTCAGGGATAAAAAGTTTCATTCATGACTCTCGTGTTTCCGTCGTCTCGTATTATATCTGTGCATAAAGTGAGAAAAAATATGTTATTTATTAAAATGATATTATTAATTTTATAGTTTCAAATATAACTAGAAATTAAATACGATTTTGGAAAAGTTTAAATACAATTTTCTTATTTTTCTTTTTTTTTTTTCACACAAGATATATCTTTAAAATAAATTCCTTCACATTTTCGGATATTTCAAGAATAATTTTGTTGTTTAAAGATTTAAATTCGTTTATTTTAAAAATGTTAGATATATATAATTTTTTTTTGGGAACAAAATCAATAGTTCGAATAAATTTCAATGACAACGAGTATTTTACAAGGATTCGTTTTTAAAAATATAAATTATTAATCTTCAATTGTATTAGAAATAGTTGGGAATCATTGAGGAATGTGAAAAAGTATAGAGATATTATTTTTCTCATAGAGTATATCTTGAAAATAAATATCTTCTCGTTTCGGTAGATTTCAAGGATAACGAGTTTCTCTCAGGAAGATGGAGCATCAAATTTCTATCCTTTATATTGTTCTCGTGGGTTTCGTAGTACGGTTCATCATCGTGTCTTTCAACGTTGAGTATAAATATATAATACAGGGTGTCTTATTTTGATCCATTCAAACAAATGTCCAGATTGAAAAAAAAGAAAAACAAATTGTTTCATATTAATAATTTTAAAAATGGTTCATCAAATTGTTTATTTTCAACATTTATCTCATCACTCGTAAAATATTGTATATGATATTATTTATCGTTAGAATTACAAATTGGTGTTTCGTTTGAAAAGATTTGACAAATTTTTTATATATATGAATAGAAATAAAAAAAATTGTTGACTTTATTTTTAAAAAATGTGTTTGTGCGATTTAATAATTAATATAGTAAATTCATTGTGTGTGGTAAAAAAATAAATGTTTTCGTATAACGTGTGAAAGAACATAAAAGATAGAAATGTAATAGCTATCGAAAGAGAATCGATTAGTCGTGATAGAGAACAAATAGACAAACCTAGGTTTGTTTTCATGGATATGGCGACGACATAAAGTCAGAAGCTTTACGAGTTTCGTTGGGATAACAAAGAGAGTTTCATGGACTAACTTCTACGAAAAGACCAATTACTATACTAATCCTTACAATGTGTTCGTGAGTTTCATATAAATTCTCTTTTGCTCATTATCTTCATTTCGTTAACTTTAATGATTCTTATTTATTATTTTTTTATATTTCGCGTCGCAAATTAATTAAATAAATAAATAAAAACAAAAAAAAAAAAGGAATAAGGAAAAAAATTTACAACAAATTTAATTCATAATTTATCATCAAATAAAACGAATGAAATTTTAATCTAGAAGGGGATTTTTATTAGAATTAATTAAAAGATAAATATCTCGTATATATATAATATTATATATTTTAATAATTAAATAATATTATTAGTAATATTATTATTTTATTATTTTAATTACAGAACGATCAACGAATGAACATATTTTAATTAAAGATCATTAAGTTAAACGAGAATTAATTAAAAAAAAGAAAAATAATAATAATGATCTCGATATATTAGATTAATATTTTACATTGTTAAATAAAATTCATTACAAAATAATGTTAGATAAATAATATATTTTTTCACAAAACGTAATTAATATTTTAATTATAAAATGATCAATGGATTAGTAGAGTTAATCCAATGGGGTTTATAGGAGATACTAAAACGTTTCCGTATCTGATACGTGAACAAACACGTGTATTGTATATACCTACATATTCCATGAGCGTAAGCTTAATCCAGAATACAGAATGTAGATACCAAATTGGAACAACGTTTAATAGGATAACCAAGAGAAGCATAAGTGAAAGATTATCTTTGCTCGATTTTACAAATTGATGATATGTGAATATTAAAGATAAACAATATTATCATACGTTAAGATTGTTTGAACGTATCGATGAATGCCATAAGATGTGTTAATGTTAAAACGATATGAAAATTACAAATATCGGATACGATATTACAATACTATAATTATTTTATTTTTTATTTGACAAAAAAAGTAGCCAATCGATATCGAAAACTTTCGTTAAAACAAAATTTCTAATATTTTCCATTCTATTATGTTAATACTTTATTATCGTTCATTAATATTAAATCTATCGACAATCTTATATCGTATAACCGATCTCAAAAATTAATAATTTATCAAAAGAAAATATTGTATTATTTGTTTTTTTTTTATTATATTTAATAATGCAAATAACACAGTCAAAGTTAA
>NW_014569881.1:41134-50928 GCF_001313835.1 Polistes canadensis
TGAATATAAAAATATTTTCTTTTTAGAAAATAAAAAAGATTTAACATTTTCATTTGAAAATAGTAAATAATAGGAGTAACATCGAATACGGTATTTAAGTTACAAATATAAAATCGGTCATTTGATCGATCGCGTTGGTACGTTTAGTGTTAAATAATTAGAATCATTGTATGATAAAATAAACTCTGTCCAAAGATAAAATTGCTTCTTGGGTTTCTCGAGAGGGTGTCAAATGTGACATCCTCGTGAATAAGAAAATAATAAGTTAGGAAAAGAAATAGGTAGGGAAGGTGACGGAAAAAGATATTTTTCTCCATGTCCGACGGGGTGGTGGGAGGTGAAGAAAATGTGTCCAAATGGTATACGAAATATAATAAATGTTTTTTTCTCTCTCTTTTTTTTTTTTTTTCTTTTTATCTCGGATCATTGATTTTTATCGTTTACGAATGACATATAGTTGAACGTTTACGGCATTTATTTTTATTCAATCTCTTAGCTTTCTCGAGAGAAATAAAGTTCGATGATGTTCTAGTAAAAGAGGAGGAGGAGGAGGAAGAGGAGGAAAAGGATCGTAAAATATATAAAATCTTTCTCGCCCCCTTTTTCTTTTTTTTTGTTTTGTTTTCCTTACTTTTTACTTCTGTTTTATTTTGTTTTTTTTTTACTTTTATTTTTTGTACCAGTGTTTTTTTTTTTTTTTTATGGAACAAGAAAAACGAGTATGTATATCAAAATTTCTCCCGACAAAATTTTTCTTTCTATCAAATGAATTTTAAATGGTAGAGAAAGATATGAAATAGAAAGGATTGGTTTGGTATTTTTAGCGTAACTCTGATTTTGAATTTCTTTTCTGTGATTTTTTTTGAATTGGGATAAAGATACGGTTATTATTCGGATATGTTTCTCTTTTGCGTATTTAAATTGGATTTGTTTTTCTAACAAAATCATTTTTAATATTTTTTTAACCTAAAATTAGAGATATTTAAAATTTGGTAAATATAATAATTAATTAGAACTTCGAACAGAGTGGATAGAGAGATTAAAGAAAAGAATTTATTTTTCTTTCTTCCTTTTTATAATTTTTCTTTACCAATTTTTTTTTTGCTTTAAAAATAAATATCTTTCCTAAATCAAGATAAAGTAAATTACTTTTTCTTCTTGTAAATACGAATAATTAGAAGTCCGGTTATCTTTCTACTTTGTACTAAAATAATCAATCGTAAAATTAGAAACTTAGATAATTACCAGTAATTATAATTCTAAGCTTAGAGAATACATTAAAAAATAATAATAAATTAATTAATATTCTATATATATATCACATAGATACAAATAATTACAATTTTAATTATTATTTCTTTTTCGACAAATATCAAAATTGCATAACTTTAATTATTTTTATTTATAAATTAATATTTGCAATTTTCTCTCTCTCTCTTTCTCTTTATTCTCATTTCTATTATAAACGTATTCACATTATAATATTAACATTATTATAAAAAATAATATTGTTTTATAACGAGTTTTTGTTTAAACATTTCGTATATATAATATAATGAAATAAAATAAAATAAATAAATAAATAAAATAAATAAAATAAAAAGATATAGGAGAGATAAGTAATTAAAAAAATATAATATTGATGACTCACAAATTCGTAACGATAAGAGCATGCGAAACGATGTAAATTGATCAGTTGCATAAATCATGTAACTCGTCAGAAAGGTAACTCGTGTGCCATGAACGGAAATAAATAGATCGCATGCGTGCGTTTTCACGCATTACCAACGTCATGATTATTTATTTAAGCATAACCCTAAAAGCTCATTGCAACGATAGCTTGCGATTAAGTAAAATTCTGATGTTTAACGTGTTCAATGTACCGTGCTCTAAAAGCTTATATAAATAAGTGAAAATAAAATTGTGAGTACCCGTCCGAGATAAATGATATTTCTTCCTCAATAATATACATTTCCAATAATATATATTTAAAAATAAATTAAATGAAGTAAAAATAAATGAAATATATGAAAAAGAAAAATATATAAAAATATATAAATAAAATAAATGAATTTATATGAATTATATATCATTGTATATGTGTAACACGATTAAAAATTAATGAATAATCTTTTATTCTTGTAACTAATTACAAATATTTTCTAAAGCTCGTTAAATAATAACAAAAAAAATAATACTTCAATATTATCATACATGAATTTACAAAAAATAACAAATTAATTTCAAATTCGTTACATTACTTACTATCAAATATTTTTAATATTTTTATAATATTCGACTCCATATAACTCTTTTGAAGTTAACAAAAAAAATGTATAATAATTACCATCCAGAATATGATTTTGATATTTTAATGATATTTTATTTCGTTTTGACCTTTTATAACTTCCTGATAAAAAGAAATATCAAATGTAATTGAAGTTATATGTATGGATAGCAATAATTTTTTCTTAAAATAGAATGAAGTAAAGAAAAAGGTAAGAAATTTAATAAAACAATATCGGGTTACGTATTATTATGATGATCATTATTATCATCATTATTATTATTATTATTATTATTATTTTATCGTTTTATCCGAAAAATGTAAACGTTATTCGTTCCTCTTTCATCATAGGCTTGTGGCTCGGTCGGCAAAGCAATCGATAGAGCAAACTGTTGATTCTGACCCGGACGTCTACTATGATTCCGGATTTTGTGGCCCATGAAACCAGCCGGTGCTCTCCACAAACGATCCTTCGGGATTCGTGACCGATTTTTAAGAGCTATATCGACCGTATATATTTGAAAAGAAAAAAAAAAGAAAAAAAAAACAAGAGGAATGAAAGATTCTCACCAAGAAATCCTGCTAGAGTTTCTTTCATTTTAATTCTTTTTTTTTTTTTTCTTTTCTATTCTTTTCTCTTCTTTTTTTTATTTTTTTGTTCCGTTCACCGTAGTAATGTTTAACCATGACGAAGGAATCCTTTTAAAAAGATGAAAAAGTTTTCTATGCTCTGTGATTTTTTTTCCTCCCTTTTTTCTTTTTTGTTGTTTTCTCGTTAATGTTGATAGAGATAGAAAAAGATGGGCATTGTAATAATAATCCCACGATGTGTTTATTTTAATATTTATAGAATGATCACACATACGTATGGGATTTTTTTTTAAATAATTTTCCAATATAATATAAGAGTGTGTCGAGCTTATAAAAAAAAATTGAAATAATTTTTTAATATTTACAAACGCGAAATGAAAAACAATTTGGATACCATTATTCGAAAGATTTCAATTGAAAATTTATTTACAATTAATATTTTTGTAGTTGTTAATGATTAGATTAACTACTATAAGATTAATAAAGTGTCGCGAAAGGAAATGTAATGAAAAATTATTTTAAAATGAACTTTTTTTTTGACCTACTTTAGGTATACGTGAAAGGATAGTTTAATATTAGACAATATTATTGAACTATGATTGGCCAGATACTCGGAAAATTCATTCAGGATGTACAAGAAGCTTGTGTAAACTAACTACTGCATCACCTCAAGTTGTGGCTTTCATTTTCGATAGTGGACTAGAGAGTAACGTAGAAACTTAGCCACAGGCAAGGAAATCCGATTAAGATGATAAAATGATTGAGAGAATCGATTTTGCATCATCGTCAACAACTTAACGATTTAATTTAGTTATCAAACCGCGATACTCTGTTTCATAGTCTTTTAACATCCTATTTGTCATCGTACATTTGACATATCTTTCAATAATATCAAAATATTTCAAATATCTATCACGAAACATCTCGATTATTTTTGGAATATAAAAACATTTGTGTCGAGCAAATAATCGAAAGAAATATTTTTCAATAATTAATAATCCGTTTTTTTCTTTCTTTCTTTCTTTCTTTCAAAGAGAATATAACAAAATTTGTATCAAAGATTCGAAAAAATTTGTCGACGAATCGAAAACGATATTCTTGAAATATAATACGAGAATAATAAAAAAAACCAACAACACACACAAATGACAAAATAAATTGCAAAAGAAATTTGGATAAAAAAAAAAAATTCCGTATAGCATTTTAATGAGACTCGGTATTATATTCGCGAATTTGTGTTCCTAAGGAAATAATTTTCTTTTGTGTTTAACCAAAGCAATAGTTCGATTCGTGTCCTCGTAGGATCTTTCTTCTCAAAGCTTTCTTCCGCACGAAGTAACTCGGCCCACCCCATCCCCGGGCGGGCACAATAACCTTACCAACCCTTACCAACCCCACTTTTTTTCCTTCACCCTCCAACCCCGCTTCTTTTTCTGCACCAACCCCCTGGAGCAAGCCGCGTTCCTTTTCTCTTCATTTTCCATCAAGTAAACTTCGCCTTTTAAACGAAGTTACCAGTGTTTCAAAGACGTAAGCGATTCTCTCTCTCTCTTTCTCTTTTTCTCTCTTTTTCTCTGTGGTAACATACGCGTCTATAAACCGTAGTTCAAATTTGAAGAATATAAAAAAAGAAAAAAAAAAAAAAGGAAAAAAAAAATAGAAAGAATATATCCATATAAACGAGCTTTTGTAATTATTTCGTCAACAAATTTTACGTAAGAACACCAAGTTAATTTCTGTCGAAATTAAAAACAACAAAAATAAAAAGAAATAACTGTGTTGAGAGGTTTTTTTTCTTGATCGATAACATTCTTACGCGCGTAAAAATAATAATTTATATATATATATATATTTTTTTTTTTCTTCATTTATTTTAACAAATTAACAAAATATTTATTTTAATTATATTGATTTCATTTATTATGAAATCGATTACGATATTGGGTCAAAGAAAATAGGAAAAAAAAAGTGTGTTGAAAGAGAGAATATGTGGAATGAAAAAAATGATCAAACGTTTGATGTTAAATATCAAATAACAAAGGTAATTAATACTTGGATGCGTAAAATTATATTTTAAAAAAAACACATTTATGTAAAAAGGTATAACAAATTGATTAAAAAGATAAACGGCGTAAAAAGAAAAAAAGAAAATAATCAAATAATTGCAAATCCGGCTAATAATTAAGTCAACCGAAAAATCCCCCACTCTCTCACTCTAAAGGAAAACAAAGTAAAAGCAAATAGTCTCTCTCTCTCTCTCTCTCTTTCTCTCTTTCTCTCTACATTAGAAATGAAATAAATGACCTATATCCCCCCTCCCCCCTCTCCCCCCCCAAAAAAAATATAAAATTAATTAAATATTTTACCCGATATTAAAATCAACCGATTCGAAAACAACAAATGAGATACGGTAAAAACCAAAAACTAAAAAAAACAAGATAAACTATCTAGATTGGGAAATAAAGTAAAATGAGTCTACCCTCGAAAAAAAGAAAAAGAAAAAAAAGAAAAGGAAATAAAAAAGGGAGAAGGGAAGTGAAGCATTTGTTTAATAGCGCCAAGGACGACTTTACTGACGTGTTAAATTCCGTTTGCGGAAAATCCAGCCGCGAAACGAACCGAAGGAATTAGGTATGCTTGATGGTTTCTCGTCGGTTTAATCTCGTCGTATCTACTACAGGTTATGGAAGAAAAGAAAAAGAAAAAAGAAAAGAAAAGAAAAAGAATGAGAGGAAAGAGAAAGGAGAAGAAGAAGAGTAGTAGTAGTAGTAGTAATAGTAGTAATAGTAGTAGTGGAAAAGAGAACGAGAAGAAAGCTCGATCGTGTTCACCCTTCCCATTTATCGAACCTCCCCTAAGGTTCCTTTTTGACATGCCTCAGTTTCCCTACCAAAGCTTCTTTCCCAGTTTCCACTTAGTCTCGAATTTTCTCTCCCTTTCTCTTTCTATTTACCCTCCTCGAGAAGTATTTTCGTTCGCGAACTACCACACATATATCCTCATGCCTATATATTCACCTGTACACACACATACACATATATATATATACAAACAAACATATTTCTACGCACGCAGCATCCACTTTTACACACATACGTGTACACACATTAGCACATACGTATACTACATACACGTTTATATATTATATATAGAATACATGTAAACATACGCATTATACACGAGCACGTTTACGTACATACACACATATATAAAAGAATACATATATATATATATATATAGTTTAGTTCTGAGGAACGTATTCCCCCTCCTACCCCCTTCCAACCGTTCTTAACTCCCTCTTCTTCTTCCTTTAGGCCCTAAAACCCCTGGTGAAACATCCCTCTCTTGCATCTATCGTTGAGGGGGCTAATATCGCGAGCTACACGCTTCTCATCCAAAATCGATGAAGCTTAAGTCCCTGGACAGTAGCTTCAGACGAGGGCTGTCAGAATTGCTTTCGTCAGAGCTTCACTTTTTTCGATAGCATTGTTTCTTTCTCCTCTCTCTCCCCTTTCCTCCTCTTCCAACCCCTCTTTACATCCTCCTCTGACTTCTTAGGACTTTCCTCATTGCTAGGATTATGTTTATTGAAAGCTTAGCTTACCAATTTTTTTTTTTTTTAATTCTTTTTTATTCTTTTTCATTCTTTTTCGTACTTGTCGTCGAGTAGTCTAATTTTGTGTGCGTGTTTGTGTGTGTGTGTATGTATGTGGTTTTTGTTTGAATGCTTACGTCTTTTCTTTTTTTTTTTTTCTGATTGTATGTCGAATAAGGTTTAGGGGCTCTTGTTATTTAAAAATTGAGATTTTATTTATATGATGATACTTTCAATATGAAATCGTCAAAATTATAATATATATGTGAGATGTATGTGTATTATGAATATTTATAAATGATTTTCTAATCATCTTAGAAATGATTTTTATTAATCTTTTATCAATGATCAATGTCTTTTTTTTTTTAAATGCATAAACATAAATGAATACTTAATGATAAGGTATCACAATTTTTTCATACACAAAACAGTTTTGTTGAGGATTTCAAATTATAGCCAGCGAATATTTAACGAAGTTTAGATGTTTTGTGTTTTGAATATTAATAAAAAGAAAAATGTATGTCTAGCCAATAAAAAAAAGACGCTGAACTGTAAAGATTAAGTTGCTGAAGAAGTCCCAATAAAGGGACGAAACGTCCAACTTAGTTGAATTAAGTTCTACTTCATTTTTTATGTCCAAGTTCCCTGTGATACCTTATCATTAAGAATTATAATTTAGGACGAGAGAAATAACTGATTAAAAATAAATGAATACATTAATATACACGTTATTTTTGTAATATATTTAAGTTATGTGTTTAGTTTAGTTATACTTTGAACTCTTTAAACAACTTAAGCTCATTCTCTCGATCTATTTTCGTCGTTGGAAAACGTTGGAAGGGAGGGTGATCATCTTGATAAAGGCCAGAGAAAATCCGATCGATCGGTGTATTTAACAGAATGGATGCAGGACGCATGTCAAGGTAAAAGCTTAGGTTCCTACGATTTCTTCTTCCTCTTCTTCAATTTCATCTTCTTTAATTTTCATCGTAAAGAGATGACTTATAGGAATTGCGGAAGATAGTAATCATCACGCTCGTAAGTTGTCTGTGTTCGTCAAAAAGAATATTTTCTTCTTCTTCTTTTTTTTTTAGAGTTACCATTTGCCTCTTCGAGAGAGTTAGAATTAGAGAGTGAGATAGAGAGAGAGAGAGAGAGAATTATTAATTCTTAGGATAAGAAATGGATAGAAAGATAATGTTCCTTTTCTTACCAAGACAATATACCCAAATGATGGATTTTCAGAACGTAAAAATTTAGAGTACGTTCGGAACACATTTCTTTTGTATATTTCACGAACCCTTCTAAAGTATAAAACAAAAGTAGAAATAAAAAGATAGAAAAGAAAAGAGAGAGAGAGAGAGAGAGAGAGAGAGAGAGAGAGAGAGAGAGAGAGAGAGATAGAGAGAAAAGAATAACATGAGTTTTTAATGGACCGATTATCATTAAAATTCTTAGAAATGTTATTTTCTTTCTCGTAAAGATGATCTTCCCGGGTAAATAATTTGTTGACTATAAAAACTAATTGCGTTACGTTTAGCAGGTCATTAAAATGAATCATTTAAACGGCCGATTAGATTGTTGTTCGATAATTTCTATGATCTTTTAAGACAAATTTTACAGCAATTATTATAAGACACAACAACACCATTACATCGCGTTCATATTTTTTTAAGTAAAAAGCTTTTTAAAATTGGAACGAAGTTATCACAACCTGTTATAACATTTATGTTATTTATACTCTATTAGAAGTTTGGTAAAATACAAATTAAATAGGAAACAATAATAATATAATAATTGTTTGCAATTAAAATAAAACATCGAGGATGTATGTTTTATAATTTATAAATAAATATTAAAATAATCGATAATACACACATGCACACACACACACACAAAAGTATATTAATATACTTGTATATAGTTATATTATTGTTTACAAATCATTTTATATTTATCCTATATACATAGACGGAAATATTTGAATATTTTTAACAAATTTTGTCCTCCCATAGAATCATTCATTTCTATCGAACTTTTTAAAGCACGATATTTCATTTTGCGAGTACTTTTATTTCCATAGTATACTACATATGCATATGTATACGTATACCTACACATTTATACATTCGGAGCTTTTAGAAGAACTAAAAGCTTTAAAAAGCTAACAGATTAAAAGAATATAAAAAGTGAGAATCGTCAAGGAGACAACAGCAGCTGTTGCATCTCGGCTTTCATTAACGAACACATGGATCTAATCATATATGTAGTTTCAAGCTCATCCCTCAGATATATATGTGTGTGTATGTGTGAATTTATATAGATATTCGTATACAACTATATAATGCGTGAATCATTGTATGGGTTTTGTATATAATGAAGTATATGCGAATACATATATAGATTAATGTATGTGTTAATGCATAAATGTATTGTATGTACGGTTTATGTGTTGCTACATACTGTGTATATATATATATATGTGTTCGTATGAGTTTGAGAGTATGTGTGTTCGTATGAGTTTGAGAGTATGTGTGTTCCGCTTAGAGCTTTGCCATAATCGAGCGGAATTATTAGTTACGCTGTGAAGCACATGCCCTGCTCGCATGAGAGAACCTTCAAACGAGAAACGAACGAGGCGAGGTGTTAGTGTTCTTATCGCGAAAACTATACTCGAGATTATTGCCTACTTTTCCCTACAGATTATATCGGTTTAAATAACAACAAATTCTATGCATTAAAGTGACGACGACAAAAATTATGATTTGCATATGAAAGTGCATACATATACGTGCAAAAGTATCTTACGAGAGTGTGTTTCGTTTAATTTATTTTTTGGTTTATTTTTTTTTTCTTTTTTCTTACGACACTTTTGAATTAGGAAATTAGTTGAAAACGTTAACGTTACTGTTGGAATATTTTCTGTTGATTTTTCTTTTTTAAATAATATATTTTATATATTTGAAATATAAAATTCAATAGAAGTGGTAATAATTTATATAATAATTAATTTCAATATTCTAGAACACTTGTTGGGTATATGAATAAATATAGAAATTTGTATTAGTGTGTTTAATTATTTCTTTATATAATTAAGTCATATATTTTTTCTTTTTTTGTATAATTATTATTATTTATTACTTGAACGTTTGTTCAAGTATTTATTTAGAGATGTCTTGTTTTATTCTGTTTTTTATTTTTTTTTTTTTTTTTAATAATACACTTGACGTATATAATTAGTCGGAAGTATTAATAACTTTGTTTTACTGAATAAAGTATACGCGGATATTTTTAAATAGGTTAAGTGAAATTAGTATGTTT
>NW_014569881.1:51648-62691 GCF_001313835.1 Polistes canadensis
ATGAACTTAGAAATATATATATATATATATATATATATAGGCATGTAAATCAAAATGAATTTAATATCATTGCGTGTAGTATACGAATGAATAAAAGAAGAATATTCTCTCAATTTTACGGTTTAAATATTTATAGATGTAATTTCTTTATTTAATAGAAATACGTGTGTGTATATATATACGCGAAGGATTTACAAAATTCTTAGTTATTTATTAAAATCAATCTTTTACTAAATGATTTTTTATTTTTTCAATTAGTCTTTTAAGAGACACTTTTTTAAAGTTAATTTTTTAAATTACGATTTTTTTTTACGATTTTTTTTTTACGATTACGCTTGAAAAAGGTCTCACTAGAGAATAATTAATTTTTTAATTTACCCCGTAAATTTTGTGTTCTAAGCTCACTTATGCATATTTAATTAGAATATTGACAAATACACGAAATCTTTATGTAGACAATTGAAAACATTTGAAAAATAAATTATTAATAACTTTTTTTTAATTACAATGATACATAAAAACATGATATTCTTCTTATACGCAGTTTTTTATAAAAAATAAAAAATATCTTTCTTTTTATCATTCTTCTGATAGCCGGTTGAAAAAGTGGTTAAATTATTAATTAATTTTTAAAAATTTCTGAAACTTTAGAAACGTACTCAAATTTTTTTAATACAAAATTTAAAAGATAAATATCGCAGAGAATTTTTTTTAATATAAGTCGAATATACCATTGCATGCAAGATGTTTCAGTTTATATTTCTTCATTTCGCAAAATTTTACCAGCAACTTTTTATGAGTAAAAATAAAATCGAAATATTCTACGAACGTGGTATTTGACATGCTTTATTAAAAAATAGTAATAAAAATACGAAATAATTCTTGTTCGATACCACACAGGGGAATAAATTGTCTCAATGCAAATTATAATTCCATTTGAAAATGTTGTCTGTCATTATGAATGCAGGATTATTGGTATCTACGGAAAATAGAATTTATCGCATTTCTTCTTAATTTTCCTTAATTGCAGAATTCTTTGCATTCATCACTAAACGCATATTAATTCGTGTGTTCGATAAATTATTTCTTTCGCAGTTCCTTACAAGTAATAATTCATTGCCATTGTTTTTGTCAATTTATCCATTGTTGGGTTTAATCATATTTTAATCATTTTCGTACTGAACAATTAACTAATTGGATCCACAATTGTTGACGAAATAATGATGAAATATTTCCAACAAATATTCTGACCGCAATTTACTTTTGTGCAAAGAATCCTAAAAATAAGTGTACATTCAATCTTTCAGATAAAAAAATAAAATTGTAATACATCATTGTCGCATATTCAAATAAATCATCGGCAATGTGTTTCTTCTTATACCATTTCAACGAAATATCCAATCATTGTCATTTAATATATTTATGATAACATATAAATGAAGCAATTAAAAACTCACGTTTAAATATTATTAATTTAGTTCTTATTTTTTTAATCATATATAAAATATGGTGATAAAATTGTATCGTAAAAAAACCAGGGACGCCCTATATGTACATTTTTTAAATTAAACTTTTTTTTTAAATCTCATCTGTGTTGTGAGAAAACTCACGTTAATAATAATATACTTATTTTTATATCTGCGAAATATAAATTATAACATTAATGAAATCGTTACGAATACTTCGTGTTTATATATAGATTTAAATATATTTTATTGGATGATGTGGTTTTTCTCTCTCTCTCTCTCTCTGTTTTTATTTCTATTTTTATCACTCTACCTATATGTCGTTTTAAGATACTTGCTTTTTTTTTTTTTTTTTTTTGAGAAACATCTGATCAATCGAGAGCAGCAATCATCTTGCTGACGGATATCGCTTTACAGTATCACGATTCGTATTTACCTGGTGGATAATAAATATTTGCTTCGACTTCTTCGATTTCTACGTCTTCGTTCGATGATTGTTTTTTAACGATCAACATGAACGAGCCATCGTAACGCGTAACGTTTTATTAAACAAAATATTAATAACTCGTCGTTTATTGGTTTTTGTTATGCCAATTATTTAAAAATGAAAATTTGTTTAATAATAATTAAAAAAAAAAAACCATAAACCGTAGTTTGACAAACTTTCAAGCAAAAATTAAGGGAATACAATTCATTCGAAGAAATATATTTTTTGTTTTCTTTTTTTTTATATAAATATATATTTTTCTTCGTTTGGTTAGTTGAAAAATACAAAATGTATTTGATGGTTATTTATTTATTCTTTTATTTATTAAAAAGGGGAAGAGAATAAGAGTCGACGAATAGTTGTGAAACTAGGGAAAGATAGTTTGAATCCATGAAAAATAAATTTTACCGGTTTATTTTCCCTCCCTTTATACTGTTATACTATTTCCTTTCTCTTCCTTTCTTTTTTGAAGAATTATTTATATCGTAATGGTAAAAGAAAGGGAGAGAGGAAGATGAAAGAAGGAGAACCTTTATAGGTTAGAAGATAGGGAACAAATTTTGAGATACACTTTTCTTCGAGTTTATTTGATGAAAACTTTCTGTCCTTTTACTTCGATCAAATTCGATCTTGGTTGGAATATCAACACCCTATGTTTTTTTTATTACATATATATTATATATATATGGGGGTTTATTTATATCGTATTTTATATTTATATTCAAACTTACTTTTTCTTCTTTTATTTTACACACTATTACTATTTTTACTTTTTATTTGTTAAAACTTCTGAGAAGCTTTTTTAGGACACGAATATTTGACAAAATTATTCAAGTTGAAGTCTCATATATATATAAGATAAGATTAAAAATAAATTTTATAATAAGTTACCATTTTCATTTCTTTTTTTTTTTTTCTTTTTTTTTTCGTGCGTTATCTTACTATTTATGAATCCAGAATACATTTTGATGTTACAACCCTTTAGAAATTTGTCCATTTAAATGGCGAATGTTATACGATAAAAGTACGATCGTTATGTCGCTTCGGAAAATGTGAAAAGTGAACTTTCGTTGAGTACCGGCAACGTTTTTATGTAAAACGTATATAAAAAAAACACATATATAGATATACGCTTACGTACATACGCACATGCTCATTCATACCACACATACATATACACAGATTCATACAGGTAGATCATACGACCGATATACGAAGTCCTACAGAAATTTTATAACGGTACAAAAGAGAGAGAGAGAGAGAGAGAGAGAGAGAGAGAGAGAGAGATGGAATTTCCTGTAAACTTTTCTATGATTTTTGTAAAAAACCTCTCTGCATTCCACAACTCCGGATTTTCAATATTACTTATTATTATTATTATTAATATTATTATTATTATTATTATTGTTACGATTATTATTGTCATATTAATTTATCTTTGTGTCTCAATTTATTATTATAGAATAATATCAGAGATTGCAATTAGAGAGAATTTATATTAATTTTAATTAATCGAGTATTATGCCAGGGAAAGATTATTTGACATATATTATGTTTTTAATTTAGTTATAATCTAGGGTTTATCAATGATTTAACTAAATTATACATATATTATGTTTTTAATATATCATAATTAATAGTCCATTTTCTTTTGTTTATTTTTCCTCGAATGAAAAAAATCTTTAATTAAAACATCGACAATAATTATTAATTAATAAGCGTATATATGATATAATTTATAATTAAATCCGATTGATAAAATATCTAATTAAAAATTGATAATACTTATATATTTATATACAAAGAAAATAACCAATTGAATATTGTCAAACGTCTTGAAACAATTAACTTTTCTAATGGAATAGATTGTTTTTCAAATTGACGAATCATAAATAATACGTATTTGTATGTAAAGGGTCGGAAAGTTAATTATCATATTATTTTTAATAAGTCATGGTTTAATATTTGAATAGAGGAGGTTGTAATGCATTTAAAATTTGATTCGTCGAAACAAGATCTGATTAAAACAACAAAGGACAATTTTCTTGAAAGACATTGACGCAGAAAATTTCGTTCTAGAAATGTGAAATTATATTTAAAATACACTATGATAAAAAAAGAAGAAAATTATGTGATTATGAGAATATATATAATTAAATTTAATAGATAAAATAATAATTGGAAAACACACACTGATAGATAAAAATATTGTTTTGCTTTTTTGTACTTTTTTTTATATAGCATCAATCGCAGATGTTTGCGTTTTTTAAACATTTTATCATTAATTAGAATGTTAATATAAATATGAATGTTATATTATAATTATATTAGGAATATCAAAAAAATGAATGTTATATATAGAAACGCTGAAATTTATACTGAAATATTAATAGGAAAGTTAGTAAAAATATGAATTTTAATTTTAAAATACGAATGTTAGTCGAAACGACTGTGGAAACTAAATAAAATTATAGCATTACTTTTGCTGTTATACAAATATAAATATTAGTATGAATGTGAGTATGGATATAAATGCTAGAGAACGTTTGTGTTATAATATTATATACAACATATGTTCAGTATTTTTATTAAAGTAGTTGAAATTCATTTCGAAATATTAGTTTGCTCAGAACTCTTTCATACTATATTCAATATATATAGTGTAATAATAATAATAATAATAATAATAATAATAATAATAATAATAAAAAAATAAAAAAATATTTGCTTCAAAAATGTGTCTTTAAAAATCGATTAAAAATGTTGTCAAGCAATCTAACTTAACTTAACTTATTTTTATTGTTAATTGATAAACATTAATTTAAAATAATTCTAGAGAAATAATCCTACGATAGTATTGATTTGTTTCCGATTAAATGTAAATCTAGCCAGACTGCATCTTTGTGCAAAACAAGTTAATGGCTTTTAGCTTTATTCGTAAGACTATGTTTAACGTGATAGTCGTGCGTAGTAAAGGGAGTGGTAGTGTGGTGGCCTTGTGTGTTCTATAAAACGAGCTGGTGCATCTCCTGGAAACAACTTTGTCATTGGTCCAACAATTTGAATTCGGAATATTCATTGTATGGTTAGTTCGAGAACAACGCATCACGTTACGAACTTAAATAATTTCGAGTTTATTTTAACGTCAAGTATTTTTTTTTTATTCTTTTGTTAAAATAAATTTATCATTCGCGTTTTAAGTTTTTAAATATTAACATTTTCTAAATGAATATTATTTAATTTTGCGTATCGTATAGAAAATATTACTAATATATTAATAATATTTCATTAAAATAATTAACAAATTTATATGCGATATTTTAAAAACATTTATCAGAAAAATTATAAAGAAACTTTTGACTCAATTCAATTATATATTATATTATTCAATTATATTATTATATATATATATATATGTATAAATATTCAAGTATACCGATTCAATTTTGAATTAGTTGACATAGTGTAAAAAGTACACTAGCATAAAATTTTCGTTAATGAGATCTCTTTCATCAACATATATACAATTCTATATATAAAAAAAAAAAAGAAATTAATTGCACATAATCAAGGAATCCAAATTCCAATAGAAAATATAGATTCCATTACCTGGAATAACATATTCAACATTTTTCCTACAATCATTTTATACAATATATTATCAATAGAGAAACTAAACATCTCGTTTGGAAATTTCACTTTGATTTAATCGATTTGTATTGCATCGGTTATAATGTCAGAAGGGTGGAAATTTATAATAGATACCTATTTCCTAGTAACGAGTTCATATTTCTGCCCACCTAAATATATACACATCCATACGTATATACATATATATATATACAAAAGTATATATATATATATATATATATATATATACATACTTGTGTTCGCATATCTGTCTAAATATGTATGACTGGTTGTACATCAGAGAGTAGAGAGAGAGAGAGAGAGAGAGAGAGAGGGAGAGAGAGAGATAAATTGAGAGAGAATATAAAGGGACAGGTGGTAGGCTGCTGCTACGTAGACCTGAGAATTCAATGAATGTACAATGCAAGTATATTACAAAGTAGCACATTAGTTTAGAAGTTAAGTAAGACGTAAAAGAGATGTATGTGCGTACATGTGTGTGTGTGTGTTTCTAGTATAAACATTTACTTCTACATAGAACAATTTACATAACGAATATGAGCAAGCTAGAAATTGATTCTCTTTGTAAATAATTTATTGACAAAGATTAAGACAGAAAGGAAGAAGAAAATGTAGTACGAGGGGGGAGGGAGGTGTGTATCGAAGAGAGAAGTGCATTCCTTACGTTTTCGATCAATTTTTGTTTGTATTTTGTGTTTCTTCGTGTTCTTTTTTTCAAATTATCAAATTATATTTTAATATATTTTTAATATGTTTATCATATGACGTAGACACACATTTTATTTTTTTTTTTTCTCGGAAATAGTTCCCCGTCTATATTGTTCTATACTTTTTCTTTTTATGAGAAATTTTTCATGATAAAAGCTTCCGACGTTTTCGAAGAAAGTTCTGTAAAGTGTTTAAAAACTATTGTAATAGTAGTATTTGAAATAAATGGTAGAAATGTTTCAAAGAGAGAATTTCTAATGAAATATTATACATTTCTATATACTTCGCACACATATACATATATATGCTCATATTATGTTGAATATGATAGAAAATTATGTTTGTTTAATAGCAGGGCTATTAAAAAGAAATGAATAGAAACTGAATTATTTTGTACGTACTTTGTGAGAGTAACATTTGATTATTAATATTTTATTGATTTTTTTTTTAAAGTATATTATGTATTTAATTTCGTGTACTTGTTCATATTACGCGTAAAGTATAATAAACAATTATTTTCATATAATGGAAAGTATAATATTAAAAAAAAAATCAAATTTACTTTTTGTGTAATAGTTAATAATTAATAAATTTTTTTCTTTACTTTTTTTTTTTTTTTTTKATAGGAAAAATATTTTTCGTGTAAGAATAATTATGCATCCAATTAAAAAAGAAATACAATAGATCGAACAATAATAAAGTATGCTGTCGAAGTTGTAAAAAAATAATATACGAATTTTTACCAGATATGAATAGAAAAAAAAATCTCTCTCTCAAAAAAAAAAAGAAAAATAAATAAAAACAAAAAGAAATTTTTTATACGAATTAATTAAAGGGAAGCCGGATTTATATTCATTAATATAACGAGAGAAGTGTATCAAAATCGTTATTGAATACCGATATTGCTTCGTTGTTGTTAACTTTATCCTTATTAATCATAATTGAGATATTTCAGGTTTTGGTATATTTGGCGGCTCCGTTAGCTTATTATTTTCTCGTTTATAACTTCATATAAATATGTGTAAATAACAAATTTTGGAATATTTGGTGGCTTCACTTGCTCATTATTTTCTCGTTTATTATTATTATTATTATATATATATATATTGTCATTGGTCAACATTTCTCGAAATTAATTTACACTTTTACGTTTATTCTAGCGTAATTTATTTTTATTATAAAGATTCGTATTTAATTATATTATACGTAACAGTTTTATTTTTAATTTCAGAATTACGTTTTAATCGAAAGAAGATTGAATGAAATATTAAAAATCGAAAATATTATTAAAGATGTTAGAAATTTAATTTTCACGGACAATGATATATTTATAATTATTTCATTTTTAAAGCGAAATTTATTATTGATAAAGAAAATTATTAACATAAACGATGAACTTGATTTTCTTTTTCTTGTTTAATTTTTTTTCTCTGTTCTTTTTTTTTTTTTTTTCTTAAGTCGTCGAGACAAATTCATAATATCGAAAAATCTGTCGAACTTTAAAGAAAAGACCGACAGAAAATCGTTATGCGGTTTCTCGAGTAAATCACTAGCGAACATCTGTCAGTGTCTTTTAATTTTAATGCTTCGGTAATATTACGAGCAAACGATACTTTTTTTTTTGTAAGGATCGTTATTTCGATGAATAAGGTATAATAAAGGTACACTATAGAAAAGATAAGGGTGAATGTTTAACAGGATCATCTTATAATAAAATAACGTAAGTAAAGTATTACGAATGTAATCCCTGTTTGCTTTTGTTAAAGATTTTACGTGAGGCTTAATTAGAACAATTTTACAAAGAATTAAGTTAAAATATGCAAGTCCAAATTCTTAGAAAGTTTAATCCAAGATAAATTGTTATATTATTGTATTATACTTTTCTTTATTAATACACAAAGTAAATATTATTTAAATGAGACATTTAATTACATCATCATTGTTTTACTTTCTTTGATCATTTTTAGTAAAAAAAGAAAAAAAAAAAAAAGAAAAAAAAGAAAAAAGTGGTTTATTAAAGAATAAAACACAGTTTCAATATCTTCGACTATATTTAATTTAGATGGAAAACGTGCACGGTTGAATAAAAAGAAATCAAATAAAAAAGAAAAACGAGAGAGAGAGAGAGAGAGAGAGAGAGAGAGATAGATAGATAGATAGAAAGATTTGTTATTAGAATGAAATATTTTATTGAACGTGGTCTCAATTTTCTTCGACTATATTTAATTAAAGTAGAACGAAAATAAAAACTATAAAATAGAAAGATAGAGATGGAAATACAATAATTAATTTTTTTCTAGTATTTCGAGTTGAAAAAAAAAAAACAGAAAAAAGACAGGACTATATCAAAAATATGTATATATATATATACACGTGAATATACACATCTATATACGTATGTACACACAACTGTACACACATACGTCAATTTATCGACAGATTTATTTCACCAAGCGCACAAAATTTATTCGATGCATGTCACGTACAAAAGCGTCGATATTCCTTACTCGAAGATCAAACATTCACATAAATGCATATGGCTAATATATAATCTATAACGCATGCACATATATATATATATATAAGCACATACATATACAAAGTATGCATATAGTACACGTTGGAAACCACAATAATGAACAACTTAAGCGAAAATGTAATGAAAGAGAAAGAGAGAGAGATAGAGAAAGAAAGAAACAGAGAATGATCAGCTGCATACCAGTAATTGGTTTGTTATTTTCCTTTCGTATCTGAATGCAATGTTTCTCTCTCTCTCTCTCTCTCTCTCTTTCTTTCTCTCTTATTTTATATTATTTTTGAAAATACTTTAAAAGTGTAGTACGATTAATCACGGTCTGATATCGACACGAGTTTCTCTTCCATGAAAGTTTTGCAACATTGCAGCATCCAATCCGATCTTCTCGTTTCTTACTCCGCTTCTCCTTCTTCTTCTTATTCTTCTTCTTATTCTTATTCTCTTCTAACTCTCGCGAGTTGTTAAGCTACGGATTTACGAGACACCGTAGACTTAGTTATCTAAGTAAGCATTTAGTACATAAGGAAATTCTAATACATTGAAATAATTAACGCAGTCGTTGGTAATTATTCAGTTGTATTGAATTACTTGGAATCATGTTTCAAATTAGAGAGAGAGAGAGAGAGAGAGATACAGAAAAATATCTTTTTTATTAACATTATATATTATAATAAAAATATTATTTATGAATATACGAGAATAAGTTTATTATGAATGAATTTTGTTTAATAAATGAAAACAAAGAAAACTACTTCGAGAATAGTTTTAAAATTAATAAAAAACTGATAGGTAATTTGTTTGTTATTAGTATAGTATAAAAATTAAAAAAGATCATTTTCTTATGAGAAATAAAGTAATGTATTTAATAATAATAACATTAATACTGACTGTGGAACGATTATTATAATAATTTCAAATCTAATCTGATATTAAATAAAATCAAAGTTACTTTAATCTTTTCCTTAATGAAGTTTAATAATCTAATGAGACTGAAGAGAGATGTAATAGTAATTAATGAGAATGGATTGTTAAAGTCAAAGTAAAACCGAATAAAATAGAAAAGAAAGTGAATGAGAGATAGATCAATAAAATGACTCGTCATTAATTAATGAAGAAGAGAACGCATCAATTAAATCTCATCTCACGTACATCCATTCCATTCGATTAATTTTCATTTTCTTTTAGATTTTCTTCTCGTTGAAATATATGAAATAAAAAATAAAAAAGAAAAGAAAAAATGAAAGACAATTATATAAATAATTTTTCCGTTCGAATTGGCTTTAGTAAAAATAGAAATTTGATTCTATCTATGATTGTGTGTGTTTCGATCTTTTTCTTTTTTCTTATTTCACGTTCGAGGCTTTCAAAAACTCGATCTTTTTTCTAAACTGTATCGAGATTAATTGTACGATAAGAAAATCGTGGTTTTAGAAAATGTGGAAATTCAATTGGATATCGGACATTAGGAAGAAATATTCTTATCAAAAATCAATTGTCATTGTTATATAATGTGTTGAACATGAAGTTCAGCGAGTAAAAATATCAATAATAGTAGTATCAATAAAATTCGTGTACGATCAAACTTGAAATTGAACGAATAAGTAGTGTAGGTCGACGTGCAATCATCAGACACATGCCACGTAAATATATCATTGCAATTGACATCAGGCAGTGGTAAGGTCCATGAGCAATCGGACGTAAATTGAATGAACGTAACCGAACGTAGTAGTAAAGCTTGATAAAGAGTCAGACGCATTAAGTAAACGTGTTAACTAATAACGAAAACAATTAACGAGCCAAACGACGAGATCATCCTCTCTCTCTCTTCGTTGATATAAATTATTTATCGATTTTATTTTTCACTTTCTATATATTTCTTTCAACATTTATTTATAGATAGACACAAACAAAAGGAAATAAAATATATATATAAAAATAAACTCGTTTTGTTATAGAGACGAGACAAACAAGTCTCGTTGCATTAAAGGTAAACCCTTCGGGAAATATTTCCAACATCATTCTTACTCCGTACATTTATGAAAACATGACACTAGAGTTTCTTGTATGTATTACAACGTTAGTCAGTGTTGATAACTAACTTGATAATTCCCTCCTGGCACAAATAAAAATAAAATATTAAATTATTACTAATATTTCCTTAAACTTATAACTGATACTAATATAGTATATAGATA